>NC_062967.1:51582464-51645366 GCF_023119035.1 Salvia hispanica
AACGACTCCCACACGACGCGCAATAGGCACCAAGAGAGTGTCGCCCCACTCCTACGCCTGTCCCGTCAGCGCCCGCCAACCGTTGTCTAACGGCCTTCCGCGCGCAATAGGCGTCGTTGTCCCGCATGGAAGCCGGACAACTGCCTATTGTGAGTGCTCTAAAACTCTTGCCCAACCAAAAAAACAATTCTTGTAACACGGAGGGAGTATGTATATAGAGTTACATGATTATTAATATGTCTATGTTAGCGTATAGGATCTTATTTGAATTAGATTAATTTATAAAATGGTACTCCCATAGTCCGTCATAAGTAAAACATTCTTTTAATCACAATATATGAGAAAATTGATATTTCATTTAAATAAAGAGATAACATAGTATGCAAGTGAATAAAGTATAAAAATTAATAGAAAATAAAATATGAATAGTGATAAATTAAAATAAAGTAAAAAAAAAAATTGGTTTAAACTTATGTAATATTCTTTTCATCATAAGATATGAGAAAATATGGTGCTTTATTTAAATCAAGAGATAATATAGCATGACATAAAATAAAGTAGAATGAATAAAAATGTAAAGGGCGATAAACTAAAATAGAGTAAAGATATTGTTTTTTTTTTGCTACAAATAAAATGATTCTCTTATACTCTCCTCGTCCATAAAAAATAGGGCAATTGATGTATGCCACGGGTTTTAATGTAAAATTGATAAAGTAAGAGATAAGGGAAAAATGTAAGTGAAAAGTAGTGTTAGTGGAATGATATGTAGGGTTATTATTTGTTGAAAACTTTCCACGGGTTTTAATGTAGAATTGATAAAGTAAGAGATAAGGGAAAAATGTAAGTGAAAATTAGTGTTAGTGGAATGATATGTAGGGTTATTATTTGTTGAAAACTTTCCATAAATAAATGTGCTCTATGTTTTGTGGACGACCAAAAATGGTAAATGTGCCCTATTTTTTGTGGACGGAGAGAATATTAAAATATAACTCGTTTGTATAAGGGATAGTTTAGTAGCTATGTTAATTCTAGATAAACTTATTTAACCTACATTATTGAGCATTTGATAACATAGTTTATTTATCTCTAAAGCCTATGATTAAGGGCGGCCCCGATGAAGCCCAAGATAATAAATACTCATATTACTGATAAATTTCTTGGGCTCCAGGGTCTAATTGTTTGTCTGCATCATTTTTGAAACGTGACAAACCTATGTTCTTACACAAATACACTCATATTAATATATTATTTTTCACAAATATCATATGTTTTATTCAAAACATCCGTTAGCTATAATATGAGAAAGATGATGGGCTTGGCAGCGGAAGCACAAATAAATCAGAGAATTAGATCTATTTAGCAGATTATTTAGACAACATCTATTCGCATAATTATCACATCGTTCACATGTAACTGCTGAAAGCTTGAATTAATACATACTTTGATTAATTGAAACCTAAAACATGCTTTTCTACGGAGATTATATTTTACCTTCTTGAATCTCCAAACAATTGAAGATTGCTAGCTACTTCTCCACGTGATGATCTTCAATACTAGACCACAAATTCTCGAATTATATTTCGATATCAGGGCGGGCTCTGATCTTTTCAAAATATATAGGATCTAAATAAAGAAGACAGAACTTATGTGAGTGCGATATATGTCATTGCTATATCATAGTGTATTTCATTGCTTTTATATGATTCTGCATATGATTGATCTTGCTATAACGCAGGATATTCAGAAGTTGCAATATTTTCGGGATGCTGCCAGAGTATATTGGAGAAAAATGTCTTTAGTAGAATATTTTCTGCATGATTGATATTGTTGTTCATACCTACTATTGTTAGTATTGATTCTAATTTATTTAATTAATTTAAAATTTAAAATTAATGTTTTAAAAATATACTATTAATCTGTGCATAGCACATGCGTGATACTAGTTTTATATAATATTCGTGTCAATATATATACACGGTAGAGGAAGTTTTATTTAGGGGGATACTCATTCAATCATTCCTCCGTTCAAATATTTCTTCTACTACAGAGCACTTAACAAAGAAATTGAAGGAACATGTTATCAAGCTTTTTATTGAAAGATAATTGAGAAGGTTGAAATATAATATCATAATCAGGTGTGTATAAATCATATTTTTAATTTTATATGTTCTATGTATTTCATTGCTATATGTTTAAGTGGAATGAATAATTGGATTATATGATATGTTATTTGATATCAATGCCGGAATATGATATGGATATATGATTGGTGCAATAGATATATTTATATATTATAAAGGAATTATTTGATGAAATTTGTAACTGATGCAATTGATATGTTTACATATAATTTTGGAATGATTTGAATCATGAAACTAAAAAGGATATGTGACAGTGTTGCCTTGGGTCTGACATCAATGAAAATGGACCTACGGGTCATATATACAATGACAATGAGCCTACGGGTCATATATATGTATACAAAGGCAATGGGACCTACGGGTCATATATACAATGACAATGGACCTACGGGTCATATGTATACAATGGTAATGGACCTTCGGGTCATACATATGTATACAAAGGCAATGGGACCTACGGGTCATATATACAATGACAATTGACCTGCGGGTCATATATATATGTACAAAGGCAATGGGACCTTCAGGTCATATACAATGGAATCCCGGGCAGATACCAGACTTGATTTGTCACAGAATAATAAATTGATCAGAGAGGCATATGCATATGGATCTGAGATTGTTCATGATATTTGATGTTGATTTATATGTGCGTATTTAGAATATTTGTAAATAAATCTAATAAATGATAGATTCTGTAATTATAGTATTTGGATGGTGGAATGATTAGTATGTAATTTCTTTACTTTAATTTATATTTTTTTTATTTTAAGTATATATACGTCAGAGGGGTTGGAAAATGACAGTCAATCTTAAATTAGTACTCCCTCCGTCCCAAAATAAGCAAGTCATTTTCCTTTTTGGATGTCCCATAATAAGTGAGTCATTTCTCTTTTTGACAAAAATTCTTCTCTTTTACTTTGTTCTCTCTTCACTCCTCTACTTTTATCTCTCTAATATCTTACTCTCCCCACTTAATTATTTAAATATCAATTCATTAAATCCCGTGTCCAAAAGAAGTGCTTTGCTTATCTTGGGACGGAAGGAGTAACTCCAAATAGCTCGATTAGACTCTCAAAATACCCTCACTCTCAATTAACAATACATTTTTAGGGAGAATTAATTGTAGTGTTAACTAAGTTCGTCTAACATGAAAATCATCTCTGGATTACTTTAGATGCCAAGAAATCATTATAGAATGTGTCACTGAAGCATTATCGAACAACTTAGAATAAAGTTTACATAAACAAACGGATATAAAAAACTAGAATTAAATCCAAAAGAGTTACTGACACATCCCCATAATTCTTATAGTTTAGCTACTCATAGACAAATAACAAAGACTATAAATTAAAGTACAAAACATAAATAAAAGCAAACAAAACCTAATGATGAATTGTTGAGCAATCTCCAATCTCCTGCTGCCTTGCTCTAATATTCAAGAATGGTGGATGGAATGATGAAGGAATTTTATGTGTAGAGAAAGATGAAAAAATAAGGGTTGGAGAAGAGAGAGACACATATGAGCATTGGAGACTCCCTAATTTTGGAGGTTACGAATGATTAATAATATATATGAGGTTATGGGGTATTTATGGGCTTTAAAAAGGTTTGACTTGGTAATTTTTGTGCCTTAGAAGGAATGCAAAAGATTTGGTTTCACAACCTCCGATCGATGACGAGCGGTATGAGCTACGACGACGTCCTAGAGTTGTTGAATGCCCAATTCACGACCATCGTCAATAATAGTATGGGCTTCAATCACCGGGAAGCCTACCACAAACTGAAGGATCACCCAAAATTCCAAATCGGGATTAAGGCGGCAATGGCGCAAGACTCGAGAAGGAAGAGGCTTGGCGGATCCCAGAGTTTAAGCAACGGCTGGCCGGCACCAACCGACTTGACCGAGTCGGTTGAGGTGAGTCAACCCACTCCTCGACGCCCGATCGAAAAGCGGCGAAGGGGAAGGGGAAGACACAGTCGAGCATCTCGCAGGCCGAAGTTAGCATGAAAGGTGAGCTAAGAGTAGCCAACTACGCTACGCTGCACAAGTTCTACAAGTTGTACAAAAAGACACCAGAAGAGCGGATTTGGACGGATATCTGGAATACTATCACGAAGATGAAGAAAAAATTGGGTCTGGATTCCGATGACGATGACGCTTGAGTTAGTATCTTGTAAGTTTTTATCTGTGTTTTCAGTTATTTTTTTCTGTATTTTTTTTAATGTAGGAATTTATTTTTAATTAATTTCGTTTTTTATAATTTATTTGTCTTGAATTTATTCTTATGTATCACATTTTATTTGATAAATAATTAAAAATGAAATATACAAATATTGTTGATGTGGAAATGAAATGGAAAGTGAGATAGGCCCTTGAGATAGACCCTTCCATAGCTAGGAGATAGGCCCTTTAGGCCATCCGCATCCCTATCTCTTAACCATTTCAATACCGTCTCATCTCTTCACTATTCATGGGCTCCACTGTACTTTTCACCCCATCTCTTAACTAAGAGACAACATCTGCATCCCTCTATCTCTTAACCATTTCATCCCTTAACTATTCATACAATTTCATTTTTTATTTTTATTTCCAACAAATTCGATTAATAAAAACACACTTCATTAAATAAAATAAAATTACAATTTAAAATCCTAAAAAAATACATAATTAAAATCCTAAAAAAATAAAAAGGACATAATTTAAAATACAATTTAAAATCCTAAAAATAAATAAAAGAAATTACTCCCCCGGCGAATCATCCCGCGAAGGCGGTAACGGTGGCAGAATACCAAGTTGTCCCGCCAGATACACAATGCCATCATGATGGGCTTGAAATTGGGTAGGCATCATGCGGGAGTGTCCGCCATCGTAGCGGTGAAGTACATGGACATTAGGGAGGTGTTCGACTGCCCTTGGGTGCCTGAGCCCACCTGGCTTGATTCGCCTCGGCCCCCCCTCCCTCTAGCCGCCCTCGCCGCCTTGGTCCCTTGCAGCTGACGTCGTGAGCCTCCTGCAGCGGCTGACGGGCTCCCAACCTCTTCTAAGGCGTTTTCTTCTCCGCCCTCACTAGACGAGTATTGGCCACCCGCCGTCTGCTTCGCGCGTTTTGAGTTCGACGACCAAACATCGACATGTTTGAAATCTTTGGAATTTTCGATTCGATCAAAATGATTGCGGAGCATCTTCAAGTTGCGGCGGCGGGCCCCCTTCGACTTTGTCTCGTTGTAAGCTTAGGTGACCTTTTCCCAAAAATACAAGCGGGTTTGTTGATTCCCGATGATGGATCGTACGAGATGTTGACCCAAGCGTTGTACAGAGCCAACGTCTCCTTGCGGCTGTATGGATGACGGCCTAGATCCTCCTCCTCATTCTCTTCCTCCTCGGCATCGACGTCGCGATTGGCGGAGCCTCGACCGCCTCGTCGCCTTCCTATCGGAAGGTTTTCCAGAGTGTGTTCATCCGGAAAATTCTCCCTAATTTGGGAGTATCTCTGCGTTTGCCCATACCTCGGGGGAGGGGCGGAGGGACGATAGAATGCATCCACATCAAAATGTGGTGTTTGGTACGCCGTCGGCGTCGATGAGCCTTGGGTGCTCGGCGACGAACAAGAATCGGTAGCACCCAAAATGTTGTACATGCCCCCCAGTCTGTCGGATTTTGCACTATTTTAAGGCCCTTATTTGGTATGTTTTTAATGTCTAAATCGCAATTCATGTCCGTATTTTACATGTTTTTATCTATTTTGGTACTTTGACATGTTTTGTGAGAATTGTGCATATTTGAGCCTAAAAGATAGGAAAAAGTCGAAGATGGAGTTCTGGATCGTTCAAGACGCCCAGCGGTCCGCTGCGTGTGTCGCAGCGACCGCTGGCACACAACGACCGTTGTTACGCCTGAAGCGGTCCGCTCCGAAAGAAGTTGTGCTAAAAATCTGAAGATGCCCAGTGACCGCTGGGGAGTGCGCAGTGACCGCTCAAGAAGGTCCCGAAGCCACTGGACTAATTTGCAGCGACCGCTACAACTCATGCAGCGACCTCTACACAAATGGGCAGAAGCTACGGAGAACCCACAACGACTGCTGGCCAAGGCGCAGCGGTCCGCTGCGAAAACGCAATGCACGATTTGACCTAGATTCTCTCCAAATTTTACCAAAATTACCCAACATTTTCCTTCTATCCATAGGATTTGAAATTTCCTCTATATATACCCCCTCAAACCTCTTCATTCGGAGACACTTTTACCTTGCTTTTTGCTTCATAATTCTAGAGCATAATATTTGAGAGATCTTCACTGTGCAAGAGGTTGAAGACGGATTCACGTGAAGATCAAGGCTACAGGATTTTTACCTTTGGGTTTTATCACTTTAGTTCTTATTTTTACATTGCTTTCCCTTCAAACTATGTTTTTAGATTATTCTATCATGTGTAACTAAATTCATAGGATTCTAGGGATGTGTTAGTAACTTTTATTGGTTTATACAATTCATTTTTCTATTTAATATCCGTTTTGTTTATATTTCGTTTCTTCCTTAAGTTATTCTGTAATACTGCATGTTTGAGTGACACATTCGATGCTGATTTGATATAACTTGCTACATAATCGTGAGAGGAGGTTGACGAGTTAAATCCACTTAATAGACACTACAATTAGCTTCCCTTAAAAAAACACTGTTAATTGAGAGTGAGGACTTTTCAAGGGTCTTAGGAGCTTTTAGAAGTTACGTATCTAGAATTGACAACCGTGTTAGTAATCTACGCTTGTACCGCATGGGCGTAACTTTGTGACTCGTTCTATCGAAGTATAAACTGTGCTAGGACATTGCAGTTGGAATTTGTATAACCATAATTGTGAACGCACATCCCCAAAATTCTCTTATCTCATATACTTATCTCTAGTTTATGTGCAATTTGCTATTTATTGCTTTCAGTTAATTGTTTTCAAATAAAGTTTTCAAAACCCACTGTTTCTCCAGATAGTAAAAGAAGCTTAATAGAAGGTAGCCAGTCGGTGATCTTATTCCCCGTATTTGACAATCCAGTACTGACCTTTAGCTATACTAGATCTATCCTGTTATACTTGCAGGTATTTTAGTGCTAATAAATAGTGCATCAATCGCCAAACGCGTTCAAGTCGAAGCCGCCGGAGTTTCCGTCACCGGACATTTTTACAGAAATTGGAGAAGAAAGAGAGATGATTTGAGAAGAATAGATGTGTGTTTGTGTGTAGAATGGAGAATGAAAGAGGAGTATTTATAGAATAAAAATAGAATTTTTTTTTTATCGTTACAACTGTAATATTAATGTTTTATTTATTTATTTATTTTTTTTGAAAATCAATTTTTTTTTAAAAAAAATTATTTATGACATCAGCTTGACGACGCCCACTCGCGGACCGGCGAGTGGGCGTCACGCCTAGCGCCGGCGCCCGCCAGCTCTCCCTCCGGAACGAGACGCGTGACGAGACCGGGACGAGATGGAGACTTGCATCACTTTCTCGATGCGGTCTCGTCTCTCCGAGACGAGATCGAGCCCGCATCGAGACGCGGTGCGGATGCTCTTATAATAAGTTGGTAAAATGCTGAAGTGGAAATAATAAAAAAAGAAGGTCCATTTGGAAGGACCTATCCATTGCTAATGCTCTTAGCGCCAATTAAGTTGAAAAGAAACAATAAATATTACTCCATTCATTCCACAATATGAGTCATATTTGGTGTGAGCACGAGTTTTAAGAAATACTATAAAAAATAATGAGTAGGAAAAATTAGTGGTATATGAGGTCCAACTTTTTATATTAATTTTATAATTGAATATGAGTGAAGTGAGTTAGTTGAATGAATGATCTGCTTAAAATTTATTGTAAAATTGAAATATGACTCTTATAGTGGAACAAACGGAAATGATAAAATGCGATTCTTAGCGTGGGATGGATACAGTAATAAAAATAGAGAAGATTAATTAAGGCGGGGGTGTTAAGCTAATTGGTGAAATTTGAGGGTTTAAGGTGAAAAAACATCGGCATCACCGATCATCAAAAGGAAGAGAGAGAGAGAAAATATCTGGTGTCCATCTTTAGAATTGAGATACAGATCGAATTTATTTTTTCGATTTGAACTCTTATCTCCGGCGGCGATACTTGTATGAGTTTGGCGTTACCTTGCAGTCGAACCACGAGCTCTTCTCAGGGGCTATTTTTTTCTCCTTCAAACAACGAATAAGCCCTATGGAGCCGCCGGCAGTACAAGAGGGCGGCGGAGCGAGGCGGCAGCAGCCTCAGCAACAAGCCGGAATCGGGCAGATGCTGACCGGAGTAATTAGGATAGCTGTTTTCTGGTACTTCGCCTCTAAATTCTTTGGACCAAAGCGATCGCCCACTCAATCCTCAACTCAGATCTCTAATCTGTTCCACAAAGGGGAACTGTTGGTTCGTAATTTCTATTAGCTTCTATTTTTTGATTGTTTCGATTGGAACTTTATCTGAAGCAATGAATGTGCGCAATGATAATTAGCTTCCTTATTTAATGTGCGTGTCGATTTTTCTTCGCTTATTTCTGAAATTATTAATTTGACGAAAGTCAGTGGGTGGTTTATGGCTTTGCTATATGGTTGATTATTGACTGTGGTTCTCACTTGCTTTATTCCCTAGACATATGATCTATTTGTGGATCGATGAATAAATCATCAATTGATGATTTTTTGGTTCCTACTTTATGCGCACTAGTGTATGTTTGAATTCACAGAAGCAAATTTAATAACTCCAGGTGCTTTGCTAACTACTATGTTCAGTAATGAAATATGTACAATAAAACAGTGCCATGATCTGTAGAAGCTTGATTATCACCGTCGTTGGTTTGCTTATCCTCCCTATTGGGCCAGTGAGTAGTGGATGGAGGAGCTACATGACATGATACGATAACATTGTTTTGTATTCTAACAGCACTGTTCTATTAAATGGAAAGTCTAATTTGATGCAACAATCGAACTTTTGGCACTTACTAGATTCACATTTTTTGTTTCCAGGACATGTGGTTGTACGTATCTGAGCATGAGAAATTTAGTGACTTTGGAAGTGAGGCCGCCCTTGTCTGGCAGGAGACAAATATACCTTATGCAGCTTGGACTCCAGATAGTACCAGAACTCTGTCATTGAAGTATCAACCTACTGAGGTGCTATTTCAAAATTCCTGATTTCTAACTACTTGGCCGGTTTCTTGGGTTTCACTTCTGATTCATTATAAACTATTTTACTGTTATCAGGCTTTAAAATCCAATGGGAGTCTATATGCCCACGTTTACTTTGCGAAGTCTGGCTATCCGCCAGATCCGCAGGACCCTGAGTACCAGCCATTGGCAGCTTTTGGGCGGACCCATGGTGGGATTCTGCAGACATTTTTTTTTCTTGCACACTGTTTGGCACAGCATTGAGGGTGCCCGAGATCTAATAAGCTTTTGTTTACATGTGTACAGCCATTGTTGTATATTTGCCCAAGTCAAAGTCTGACAGGAGGAAGAGTTTGTTAGGGAATTCAGAAGACTCTGGTGACGAAGGAAAGATCTCTGAGGTATCTGTTATGTTTTCACTTTGTCATTTGTTGATGATACTTCTAAATTGTTTATGCGTGTTCCTCCTTGTAGTTTTTTTATGCCAACTTTGATGCAATTATCGAATGTTTGGAATTGTATCAAGAAGTTTATGGAACTATTTGTGCTTCAGGTAGCCAAAGATGTTCCAGAAGATGAGAAAGAGGATGAACCAGCAGAATGGAAGTCATACTGGAAACCAAATATTACCATAAATCTGGTTGATGATTTCACAAGGTATAATCATCTAAGCATTTTCATTAACTGTTTATTTGTATGCTTTTCATGACTTATTGATTATTACTTTTAGGCTTATATGAATAAATTTTTATTGAGCTGCTATTTCATGATTACTACATGATTTGCTTATTCTACATGATTTACCATTTTGTGGCAGATATCCAGAGAATGCAGTTCCTCCAAATATTGCTCCTTGTATCCTTGAGTTAACTTCATCTTTGCTTTTTTAAAATTTCTGTTGCAAAATGATGTATGCCAAGTATACTTCGTACATATATCTTTCACTGACATATCTTTCTTTCATAGCACTCATACTAACAAAATCATGACTGATTAACGAAGTTTAGCTTGAATATTGTTTGCCTTACTTTTGTGATTATTTTTTCAGTTGGAACTGCACTTTCATCATGAAACATCTGATTTTTGTTACTCAGTGATATTCTAAGGAAGTGCTTTTAATTGTTATACTTTCTGTAATTGGACAGTTGGTTCTTCCTTTGCGTTCACACCATGATAGTCTTTGCGTTCACACCATGATAGTTTCATAGTATCTATTCCCTGACTCGAATAACTAGACATGAACATTGAGCCTACTACAGGAAATTACTACCCAACTGTCTTCTTCAATGAGTTTTGGTTACTTCGGGATAAGTTAATACAACTAAACGAGACCGTGACTGAATTGCCACTAAATCTCGAGGTTGCTCCCATTAGCATGACGAAATGGCAACTCTTCCTACAGATTGACCAATCATTCCAGGTTCATAGGAGTTATGGAAGCATGCTCGAAGGGGAAGCTGATGAACTTAAGGTATGATTGTTAGTCATATCATGTTTATTCATGTATAAGGATTGGGATCGATTAAGGACAATTTATGCATTCAGTATTATAGACTCTATTGCTCTGTATGACCGTATCATTGTATTAACATTCAAACTGCGTGCCTAATCATTTACTGTTTCAACAGAGAGTTTTTCTTGAAGGAAACCCTATCCTTTTAGCAGTTACCATGGTTGTTTCAGCTCTTCACTCAATATTTGACTTCTTGGCTTTTAAAAATGGTAATAATATTTTCTCATTTTGTAATCTTATGATGAGCATGCATTTGTATCAACTGCTGAAGCGCGTTAATTATGTCTACAGATATCCAGTTCTGGAATAAAAACAAGTCGATGGAAGGTTTATCTGCAAAATCTGTTGTTGTGAATTTCTTTTGTCAGCTAATTGTCTTCCTCTACTTGCTTGACAATGAAACTTCATGGATGATACTTGCAAGTTCTGGTATTGGATGCTGCATTGAGTTTTGGAAAATAGGGAAAGCTATGCATATTGAGGTAATTCAGTAAATAGTGTTTGCTGAATGTCATCAGTGTCCAAGTTTAGATAGCTCATGCTCTTAAACACTAAGGTGTGCTGAAACTTTCACGTTTGTTTCTCTTACACTCAGGTCGACAGAACTGGTACAATACCAATGCTTAGATTCCGTGACCGTGACTCATATGCTACAAACAAGACAAAGGAATATGATGATCTTGCTATGAAGTACTTGACATATGTCTTGCTCTTCCTTGCCGTCTGTTTCTCTATTTACTCTCTAAAGTATGAACGCCACAAGAGCTGGTATTCTTGGATCCTTTCATCCCTTACAAGCTGTGTCTACATGTTCGGTAAGCATTTTGGTCATGTTTTTTTTTGTTTTTCTTTCATCCTGGTGTGTATACCAACAAACAGTTTAGAAATCTCTTGTTTCTTTAAAAAATTCTTCATACCTCTTTTTTCTGGAATGGTGCCGAAATTATTGAAGAAAATTTGTCGAATTTACATAATCATATTCTATTCTCTCTGCTGCAGGTTTTATCATGATGTGCCCTCAACTCTTCATCAATTATAAGCTAAAGTCTGTTGCCCATCTACCGTGGAGGCAGATGACATACAAGTTTTTGAACACAATTATTGATGATCTCTTTGCTTTCGTGATTAAGATGCCAATACTACATCGACTTTCAGTCTTCCGTGATGGTGAGTTATTGGTAAAAAATTTCAATTATGTGAATAGAAAATCTGAACCAGGGAACTCATTTAATATTAAAAAAACAGTGATAATTAAACCTGCATCTTCAGAGGTTTGATTTTGAAGGCACATATATGCTTCAGTTGTGTAGTCTTTGCAGTTTCTTATACTTTGGCAACTTTTGGTTGTGCAGATGTTATATTTTTGATATATCTTTATCAAAGATGGAAGTACCCGGTCGACAAGAAACGTGTGAATGAATTTGGTTTTGGTGGGGAGGATGAGCAAGCCTTGGCGGAAACTACAGATTCAACACAGCAAACGGAAGAGGACAAGAAAACTAATTGACCTAGTCGTGATCAAAACAGATTGATACAGTGTAACTCAATAACAGATTAGTTATGGGATTGTTTTTGCTGCTCATATTTATATGCTTATTGTTCAATGTTTGCTGCAATATGTAGGTGTTTTTTTGACATGTGATTGGATTGTTTTTTTTTTCAATAGAAGAAGACAAGGATTCAGTATACACCACATATAGATTGTGACTTGATTGGCTTATGGAATAATCTGGCCAGTGGTTTTGAAAATCAGGAATTTTGGCTGGGTTTGCAATTGCAACATGATTGTATAATTTATGAGTACTAGTACTAATTTACAATTCTTCTGCAGCTATTATTTTGATCAAGTTTGCAAAGTGGTTTTCAGGATTTAACCTTTTTTACAGTGGTATATGACCAATTCCTTTCTCCTGAGATAAATTTTGTTTTTGTTGCATAAGAAATCTACGCACAATTCTCTGCAACTCCATTTTCTTTGACCACCCCATCTGTGCTGCCGTTGGCCTCCTCTGCATCGCCATTTTCTTTCTTCTTCTTTTCCCCCTTGTCTTCTTCAGCAGCCTTTTTCTTCTTTTTCTTTTTCTTCTCCTCTTCTTCTTTAGCAGCCTTTTTCTTCTTTTCTTCTTCTTCGGCAGCCTTCTTCTTTTCTTCTTCTTCAGCCTTGAGTTTCTCTTCCTCCTCAGCTTTGACCTTAGCCTCTTCAATCGCTTTCATCAATCTCATCAAACACCTCTCCTTATCCTCACCCCTCAATTTCGGCATCAAATTCTCCGCCACATCTGCCGGCGTCATCTTCGTCTCCTCCAGCAGCTGCCTTATCCTCCCAAACAACTCATGCTCCTCAAACTGCAAATAATTCTTCGCCAAAACCTTAAACGCCTCGTACCCGCAGTATGACAGCTCAATATGCTGATCCATCCTCCCCCTCCGAATCAGCGCTGGATCCAGCTTCTCCACGTAGTTCGTCGTGAACACGATGATCCTCTCCCCCCCACACGCCGACCACAGCCCGTCGATGAAGTTAAGCAGCCCCGACAGCGTCACATCGCTCGTCTTCTTCTCCTCCATCTTCTTCATCTTCTCCTTCACCGGATCCTTCTCTTCCTCCTTCTTCTTCTTCTCCTCTT
The DNA here is from genome assembly GCF_023119035.1 of Salvia hispanica. NCBI lineage: Eukaryota > Viridiplantae > Streptophyta > Magnoliopsida > Lamiales > Lamiaceae > Salvia > Salvia hispanica. The sequence continues at coordinate 51,595,907 of NC_062967.1, forward strand.
CCTTCTCCTTCCTCTCCCTCTGCCCCGTCAGCTCTAACGAACAATCAATGTCCTCGATCACAATAATCGACTTCCCTGACGTGTCGATCAGAAGCTTCCTCAGCTCCGTGTTGTCCTTCACCGCGGTCAGCTCGAGATCATACACGTCGTATTCCAACAAATTCGCCATGGCCGCGATCATGGTGGATTTCCCGGTGCCAGGCGGGCCGTACAGGAGGTAGCCCCTCTTCCACGCCTTCCCAACCGACTTGTAGTAGTCTTTCGACTCCGAAAAATTGATCAAATCATCGATTATTTCCTTCTTCTTAACAGGATCCATTGCTAGCGTCTGGAACGTCGCAGGGTGGTCGAACACCACCTCGCTCCAGAGCCTCCTGCGGCCGTAAGAGTATCCGCCGCCGTCGCTTCCTTTGCTATTCGTGAAGAGCTTCCTCCGCCTCTCCTTGACCGTGATCGCCTTGCCCTGGTCAAGCACGTGCTTGATATATTCATTGCAGATGAGCTGGCGGTGTTTACGATGGAAGGTGAGGGAGAAAAAGCGCTTGTCAGCCTCACGCGGCCCCAAGGAGATGGTCTGGGAGGAAGGGGGGGTCTCGCGGGAGGCCCACCAGAGCTTGATGCCGCGGAAGTCGTCGGTGACGAGCTCGCTGGAGTTGGAGGCCATGGTGAGGACCACGGCCTCGGTGTCGCGGGCCACGGTGGCTTGGAGGTGCTTGGCCTGGGAGGTGGAGTGGGCGTTGAGGTAGCGCTTGATGGCGGCGTAGGCGAGGCTGCGCTGGAAGCCGTCGGGCTGGAACTCAGGGAAGGTGATGCGGATGTATGGGTAGAAGAAGTTGATGAGTTTTTTGAAGTAGTATTTGAGGGGGCGTGTGATCTCGCGGGGGAAGTAGTATCGGAACATGGTGTACGCGAAGACTGGGCCGCCGATTACGGAGCCTAGTTGGGTTAGCCATTCGGCCTTGGGAGTTGCTGCCATGGTCGATTTTGGGAATGTTGTGAAATGTGTAGCTAATTTGTGAACCAGTGTAACTATATAGGCGAGTGAAGGAGTCGTGTGTGATTTGGTGTATGAGATAGTTCTAAAGGTATCCTTCGAGGGCCAATGTGCTTACCTAATGTTTTTGTTTGGTGTATTTATTTAATTGAACTACCGACCCGAGGGCGGAGAAACGATGACGCTTCTTTCAAATGGAGATCAATAAATAATTATACTTATCTTAGGTGCAAACCCATTCCACGTCATATGAGTAATGGAAGTTAGAAGTTGGAAGTTGGATATAATTCCTATTTAATCTCAATTAGTTTGTGGCTATTTTGAAATGACTCAAAAATAAATCCGTGTAGGCTTAACCCAAAGAAGACAATATCAAACTAATGTTGAAGCTATGCATAACTTCAGTTGGTCTTGAAACTTGAAGAGAAGCTTAGGCGATGCTAAGTGGGGGATCACGAGGATATAGTTGTTTAGGAGTTGTTAGTCTCCAAGTGGGAGATTATTAATTATGGAGCTTAAAATATCTCTTAAATATGATTTGTTTCTTTGAAGTGTATTTCCTTTTGAGAGATTTATTCTTTAGAAGATATATATTTCTTTATGAAATGTGTTTTCTGTTTATCTGTTTCTTAGTTTGATTAGAATTGAAAATGATTGTAATGGGAACATGTCCTTTGGGTGGTTTATCTTTTCGGTGGTGGAATTTAATTTTGTCACTTTTCTAATTTTATGTGATGTCTGAATTAGTACATAAAATGAAATTGATACTCCATGTTAACCGAGGTACTTATTGACTAAGACTTTGAATTCCATCCTCTGAATATCAGATAAAATTGATCCTTTATTAGGTGAATGGTTGGCATAATATTAAGTTTAATATTACTATGTTTTGATTACAAGTCACAAAGTAACAGTAAACAATTTTTTGATTAGTTGGCAACTACTAGTAATTATTTTAGAATAAAAAGTTGATTGCGATATGAATGGTTAGATTTTCATCGTAAAGTCTTAGTACTATTTAATTTGCACTATTATTTAAATTAATGACGCGAATGCAGCAGCCAGCAAGCATGATTTCCATATAGACGAAATATAGACCAATGAGCATAAAAAATTATGTCACTACATATGGTATGCAACTATGCATGGTATATTAAAATAGGCTAAGGTTAATTTATTATATTTTGTCAAGTAATATAATTTCTCCGGTTCTCATTAAATATCTCAGTTTTTTTATTTCAACGATTCCCAATAAATATCTCATTTTATTTCTAAATGAATTCCACATATACCATACATTCTACTCTCTCCATTTCACAATAAGAGTCATACTTGCCATTTTGGTCCATCCCACGATAAGAGTCACACTTTATTTTTACCATAAATAGTAAGTAGGTTTCAAATTTCACTAACTCACTTCACTCACATTTTATTAAACTTAATATAAAAAAATGGATTTCATATTTCACTAATTTTTACAACCTATCATTCTTTACATTTCTCAACTGTCGTGCTCACAATAAAAATGCCCTCATATTATGAGAAGGTGGAGTATATATATCTATGTAGTCTCGGCCCAGAGGCAGTATCTAGTTGTTTGGTTAATTGGTAGTCCCTAAAATTGATATAAGACTAGTCCCTCTATAATCTGGATGAGAAAATACTCAGCAGAGTGTATTGTAATCAAAATGCAATACTTCCTCTGTATTAAAAAAATTGAAATATTTGAAATGATAGAGATTTTAATGCAAAATTGATAAAGTAAGTGAGAATGATTGATAAAGTAAGAAATATGAAAAGAAAAATGAGTAAAATAAGAGAGAGGAGGAGAAAAGGTAGTGAAAATAGAGTTATTGGATTATGGGGTCCATATCTAAAATAGAAAGAATTTAAAGTTTCTATTTTTAAGGAACGGTCCAAAATAGAATAGTTGCTATTTTATAAAACGAGGGGAGTATATTGGAATGAAACACATATCTTGTTCTTTTCTATTCTTTTTATGTGCTACTGTATTTATTTTTCTTATTGATAATTTTTTTTCAATTTCAACACTAAAAGATAGTACTCTTTTCGTCCACGAAATTTTGTCATTTTAGAATGTCCACAAAAAATAGTCTCATTTTTTAAAATTAAAAATTTATCTCTCATACTTTGTCCACTTTCTCTCCTATTTATCTTATTTTACCCCATTCTTTTTTCTCATTTTCCATCTTTACCAATTTTTTATTAAAATGCATGTCGTTCAAAATGAGACCATTTTTTTGTGTCGTTCAATAAGATTTGTATACTTAAAAATTTCAAATTATCACATCAATTATCATATTGTGTACTATACTTGTTAACAATCAAACCCCTGAATCACGAACACAGAGAAGATTGAAATTGAGAGAATTTCTTTAATTTATTGAGCTTGAATGAGTAATACAAAATGTTAATCGACAAAAGCTCTAATATCTCGGCCAAAAGCAATGAAAAAACACAATATCTCGGCCAAAAGCAATGAAAAAACACAGTCAACTCATTAGTTGATCTAACGGTTTACAATCAATCTATCAACTAAAGAAACCAACTGCCCAAATCTAAACAAGACTTTAAATCCTCCCTTTTACAATTCCTCAAATTTGGCTAAGTGTTGAGACTGATCTTGAACAAACATCTTCACAAATCTCCACCTTGCTCAAACAGCCTCATCACATGTCTGCAAAAGAATCAAGCTCCTGCACAATTCCACCTTCTCTCTTGGCAAAGCTTTTGTTAGCATGTCGGCTGGATTAACTTCAGTGCTAACTTTGAACACCTCAACCTCGCCTTCCTCAATCTTTTCTCTGATGAAGTGTAGGCGCACATCAATATGCTTCCTCCGCTCATGAAAAACTTGGTGTTCTGCAAGAGCTATTGCGCTGCTACTGTCATAGCCAATAGCAACACATTTCTGGATAATCTCTCACAACCAATAGCAACACATTTATGGATAATCCCCATTTCAACTGCCAATCCTTTCAACCAAAAACTTTCCTTGACCGCAGCTGCAAGTGCCAAGTATTCAGCCTCAGTTGTTGACAATGCCACAACATGTTGAAGACTCGATTTCCAGCTGACTGCAGATCCAGACATGGTAAACACATACCCTGACTGTGATCTCTTATGTGCTCTTGGCCCTGTGCTTCCAATTGCAAGCTTCCAAACCATGTGCTCTTTGCCCTTGACGGCATAACCTTCGGGTTGTTCCATGTAGATGGTCTCCTCAAGGCTACCGTTCAAGAACGCAATCTTAACGTCCATCTGCCACACATCCCAATCCATGTAAGCTGCTATAGACAATAGAATCCGGATCGATTTGAGCATGACCACTGGGGAGAAGGTCTCGTCGTAATCGACACCTTCCTTTTGGGTGTACCCCTTAGCCACTAGTCTTGCTTTAAAGACTTTAACTCATCTATCGGGTCCACGTTTACGTTTGTATATCCACTTGCTCCCAATGGCAGTACAGCCTTCGGGTAGGACGGATAAATCGTAGACGTCTTTGTCTATCATAGATTGTAGTTCCGAATCCATTGCACTTACCCATTGGCAATGATCGACATCCGTCTGCGCCTCTGCAAAGTTCCAGAGATCTAGTACATTGCTGTCCGAGGAGTGATCCATAGATTCTCCCAAACCAATGTACCTTTCGGACTCATGAGAGACCCTCCCACTGCGGTGCGACACTACAACATTAGGTGTAGAAGTTGAAGGTTCGGGAATTGGTTGTACAATAGGTACTTGTTCTTGGTTAATGGAATTTGTGACTGAAGTGAGCTCTTCAAGAGCCACCTCACTGCTGGGTTTATGATTCATAACAAATTCTTCCTCTAAGAATGTCGCATGAGTACTCACAATGACTTTCTTGTCTCGGAGACTATAGAATTCATAAGTTTTCGATCCTTTGGGGTATCCTATAAACAAACATACCTCTGTCCTTGAGTCTAGCTTAGTTGGATCCTTTTCCAAAACATGAGCTAGAAACCCCCATATCTTGAGATGCTCTAGATTGGGCTTGCGCCCATTCCACAACTCATATGGAGTGGCAGGAACAGATTTTGACGGTAAATTGTCTAAAATATGGCTCGCGGAAAGCAAGGCATGTACCCAAAATGAAATAGGCAGTCGTGCATAACTCATCATCTATCGGACCATGTTTAACAAGGTCATGTTCCTTCTTTCAGCTACGCCATTCTGCTGGGGTGTGCCCGGCGCAGTCAGTTGGGATTCAATTCCCTCTATCGATAAGTAGTCCAAAAACTCAGCACTGAGATATTCGCCTCCGCGATCAAATCGCAGGCTTTCGATACGTTTTCCATGATGCGTCTCAGCATAAGCCTTAAACTCCTTGAACTTGTCAAAAGCTTCAGACTTAAAGCGCATCAAATAAACATATCCAAATTTCGAGTAATCATCAATAAAGGTGATGAAATAGCGAAAGCCGCCTCTTGCCTCGGTTGACATTGGTCCACACACATCAGTATGAACGAGTTCTAGTACTTCCTTGGCCCTATTTCCTTTCACCCTAAAAGGTCTCTTAGTCATCTTGCCTTCCAAGCAGGATTCACACGTGGAAAATGATTCAGTATCTAGTCCTTTAAGAAGGTCTTGATCCACGAGAGTTTGAATCCTTCTTTGGTTGGCATGACCAAGTCAAAAGTACCATAAGTACGTTTCGTTCATTGAACTTGAAGGTTCCTTTCTTTTCTTTGAAATTTTCGATGCATTATTGAATTCTAATTTCCGATTATTAAATTGTGTAGATATGATCGTGTACAGATTGTTTTCCATGATACCACGACAGATATAAGAACCATCTTTCTTAATAACACAACTGTCATTAAAAGAAATCGAATATCCATCAAAAACTAATTTAGAAACTGAAATTAAATTTCTTCTAAAAGAATGTATCAACAAAACATTCTTCATAACCAAAAATCTATCACTACTAAAGTGCAAATAAACGTCTCCCACTGCAACGGCCGCCACTTTAGTAGCGTCGCCCTGCAAGACTTCGATCTCTCCATCATATAGCCGTCTTGTCACCTGCAATAAGTCAGGATCAAAACAAATATGATCAGTCGAAGCCAAACATGACTCGACAACTAGAGCTTGGTGCATACCTGTAGCCTTACCCTTTTTAGGGCAGTCTGGCTTCCAATGCCCCTTCTCTCCACACTTGAAACACTTTCCTGTTTGCTTCTTTCCCGACCTCCTCTTTTTCTTTCCCTTAGCTTCCTTAGGTGCGACCTGGTTCGTCACTTTCTTCTTTCCTGCGCCAAGCCTAGGGCCAGAGGTACAATGTGACGAACTAACCATTGCAGCCTTAGCTTGGTTCATGAGATCATCTGCCGACTGAAGTTCCGTCAACAACTCAGCCAAGGTGTAATTTCTCTTGTTCATCTCAAAGTTGAGCTTGAACTGCTGAAAGTTAGGGGGTAGACTCTGAAGGATGATAGTAACTTGGGACTCGGCATCAATGACGCCTCCCAATACCTCAATTTGATTGAGGTGGCTCATCATCTCGAGGACGTGGTCCCGCACAGACGAGCCTTCCTTCATAGTCTTGCACATGATACTCCGAAAGGCTTGAGACTTAGTCGTTCGATTCTGAGTACCAAAGAGATTTGTGAGATTTTGCATAATATCGGCGGCAGTTGCCATGGCGGCATGCTGATGTCTAAGCACTGTTGACATGGAGGCCAACATATAACACTTAGCCATCTCATTCGCCTTATGCCACCGTCTATGCGCATCTCGCACTGCCTGCGCGGCGTTAGCCGCCGACACTGGGGGCCGTGGAGTAGTGAGCACGAACTTGTACTCATCAGCCGTGAGAACGATGTCCAAATTTTGTTTCCAATCTATGTAATTTTGGCCCTCGAGTTTGTTTTCTTTAAGAATTGCAGAAAGAGGATTGAGTGACATGTTGACGATTTAGTTTGCACTGCAAAACATAATATTTACTATTTGTCATAAACTTATGTGATGAAATTGAGGAGATTAACCATAAAACTTTTCAAATTCTCACAACTATAAAATTAAAATTTTGTACCCTCAAGTAGAGGTCAATACACATAAAAATTTTAACATTTTTACTGGTCACAACACCGACGAATAGTCCAGAGACCCAGCACGGCATGGCCGCCAAATGTTGCCGAAGCACGACCATCAGATTTAGCATTACAGAATCTCGTTTCTACAACACACTCCCATAACAATGCTATGCGTTGATAACAAGACCAAGCTATCTCGTAAATTCTGTTTGAACTTCTGAAACTTGTAATTTCTTTAGGATTATTGTCCCCACAGCATGGGTGGCGATAATATTGGAAACTACTTTCTAGTCCATACTATTTAGATTTGAGAAGTTCACCTATATGAACTCGCTATTTCTTAGGATTATTGTCCCCACAGCATGGGTGGCGATAAGATTCAGAAATTAGCTTCATAAGTTGTGGACCAATCGATGGGAGACCATATACAAACTTAGTTCGTAATTATCGCTTAGATATTTGAATTATGGTTTTTTATTAATTATCCTTAGCCTTAGTGCATATTAAAGGCTTAATTAAATTCTGTTGGTATTTAATTGACTGGATAATTAAACATTTTATAATCTTTTAAACATCTCATTAAAGGATAATATATTAATTACTAAAGATTAATCCATATTCATGTCTTCTATAAGATTTATCTAAAATAATTAATTATTTATATCTTTGACTAACATGAATAAATAAACTTTAAATTAATTCCTTATTAAGATTGGGAAGAGAATAATATATTTTATTATTTAATGAAAATCCTACATATCTATCATTATAAGGATTCTAGATATATAATATAATTAGGAAACTATTAAATTATTATTGTCCATATCATCTAGGAATAAAAAAATATCCATAGATATGGTCAATAATCTAAATATTCCTAAAATACTAGGGAAATCTTCCCAAAATATTTTATTTCCATTAAATAATAATATTTTAATGATATCTTTTAATTATGAAATCAAATAATCATTAAAAAAATATTTTGTCGTTATCTCTTGATCGAGGTTCGCACGATCAACGACGATGAGATTTCCAACGAAGGTCTCGTCGGAACGGCGGTTGGCCGTCCAGCCCTCGCCGGAAAACGCTGCCGCCCTATTTTTTCCGGCGTGAATACGCCATGTATCGCGACGGTGCAAGCTGCATCATCACGCTCCCTCCGTTGACGTCATCTAGCGCGCGGCTTTTGTCACGCTGCTCCGGCGAACTTCATCTGCTGCCGTTCGTCTTCGCCGGAACCAGCAGCCGCCGCAAGCGGCGTCGCAGCTCTCGGTTCAGCGACGATCGGCCAAGGTTCGACTAGGGTTAGGGTTCGGTTAGGGTTAGGGTTTCTTGGCAGTGGAACCGCTGCTGCTCTCGGACGAGCAGTAGTTTCCGGCGACCACCACCAGTGTCATTCGTCGTCGAGTCCGGGGGGTGCAGGGACCGCGGTCTTGCCGGCGGTGTGGACGAGCCCTTGCTCGTTTTCACGTCGCCGCATGATCGCTCCTTGCTCCCACTCAATTGGTGCGATGTACGAGGCCTCTCCGGATCCGGCGGTCTCGCCGACGGCGTGCAGGAGTCCACCCTCGTCTGCGCGTCGCCGGTTGATCACCTCTGAAGCTCCCACTCGCTCGACAACCCTAATTGGATCGCATGTCGCGCGATTCGTCTCGGCGCAAGCGCCGACGAATCGCACGTCTCGTGCGTTCTAAATATTTGAGTTCTTTGTTTCGATAGTTCTTGAGTTCATCATGCATAAAAATATAACAACTAAAAACAAGAACATGCTTCGAAAACAAAAACGCATGCATACATGAATTTCGCGAAATTTAAATCCAAATAATCAGAGCCAAAGACTGGCTCTGATACCAATTGAAGGAACTGGCAGCGGAAGCGCTCACATAAATCAATTACATAATAATTCTGATCTATTTAGCAGATTATTTAGACAAATTCTATTTGCGTAAATATCACATGTATCATGCTCATAGCTCAAATAAAACATGCTTTAAATTAATTGAAACCTAAAACATGTTTTTCTACGGTTTAGCCATTATACCTTGAAGATTCTCCAAAGAATCGAAGATAGCTAGCGCCTTCTCCACGTGAAGATCTTTAGTACAAAACCACAGATCTTGTGTCTGGTTCCCGGACTGTAAACTGATATCAGGGTGGGCTGATCTCACCAATATACTAGGACTTAAAAATAAAGAAGACGGAAAACCTATCCCCCGAAGGAGAGAAAAATCATCCTCTTGAGGGACGAAAATTTTGAGTAAAAACAACTGTGTTTTCTGTCTCCTTTATTCTCCTATTTATATTAAGTCACATATTGGGCCCAGACAGGGATCTATGGAAGGCTTTGGATATGAGCTCCTCCAATTAGCTTTTTACTAATTAAATTAAACCCAATTTAATATAAACTTATAATTGGAATATTACGAGCAGCCACTACAGAAGTAATATTGCACTCCCCATCCAAATCCGAAATTATAAGTACTCCGGGTTTCCATTGCTTGATATTTATTTCCCGCGCTTAAGATAGAAACATCCATTAATTAATTATTGTCTGCTATGGACTTAATTAATTAATATCTTATTTATTCCAAGAGAGGACTCAGCAAGAAAATCTTATTTATTATTCATAGAGTAATAAACTCCAACTAGCTAGGTTCCGAATAATAAAACCTTATTTCAAGCTTCTCTTGAGGATGTTATCAAATGAGACTCACCTCGCGCACGATTCAACATAATAGCAATCCTAGCACCGCTAGATATTAATCACCACTACCCAATATACCAGGCTTATTGGGTTGCGAAAAACCCGCACCATTTGGTAAGTCAAAGTAGTGCATAATCAATACCGTATGCTCAATGCTAATGTACATTGATTAAGAAATAATAATTTACAAGACCTCGTCTTTCAGTAGATAGCATAAAGACTGTCTCGCTGTTATATCCATCCAGTGCTATACCACACCAACATCATCTTATTTCAGTAAGGCTTAGAAATAATCGGACTGACATTGCAACCTTTCACGATAGGTAGTCTAAGCCTATCTCGGGTTGTGAAATTCTTCTTTTTCTTTGTTCAAAACTGACCGTGTTACCTTAAAGTGAACGACGCCCACAATCGGTCTACTAAAACAAAGACTTAGACTTTTTTAAGTTACTTATACATTTAAATATGTAATAAATATCCATTAATGTAAAACATAACAACATTATGACAAAAATAATTTGTTTATTCCTTTGAAAAATAAAATAAGAGTTTTAACAATATTCAATCACTCGAAAGGTGATTTCAAGTATACAAACTCTAACAGTAGAAACATCCATACAAAGCCTAGATTACAACTTGGAGCAACATACAGAGTTTAGCCTAAACACATGGTAGAATTTGCAACAAAAACCACAGGAAAAATGCTCTCGGTGAGTGGAATTGGAATTTGGAGACGGATCGTCGGAATGTTGGCCGGAATTTCTTCATTTTCTTCCTCCTCCTCTCTTTCTCTCTTTTCCTCTCCCTTTTCTCGTGTCTGAATATGTCTCAATCCCCTCCAAAACCGCCCAAGAAACCAATTTGAAACCTAAAATTCGGCAGTTTTCGAGAAAAACGCTCGACCCGGGCAAAATGGTGCAAACCCGGGCATTTTTTATGCCAACACGGGCGTTTCTACTGGAGCCGGGCAATTTTGATGCCGAAAACGCCAGACCCGGGCATTTTTGTCGGTTTTGACTACTTCGGGCAACCTTCGTCAAATGGCCATAACTTCTTCATCCGAGCTCCGATTAAGGCGTACAATATATCCCCGCGAAGCTATTTCAAAGACGAAGATAATGGTGGTAAGATAAAAGAATTTGGACGCCATATTGATAGGCAACAAACAGTTTAAATCAGACCTCACTCCACATGTACATCTATCAACTAATATATAATAATCAAGCTTTAATGATTAATTGATAGATGATTTTAATGTACAAAATAGGAGAAATCATGGAGTAGAACAAGCATTATTTGATTCACATCACCACCCCAGCATCACCTGCATCCCCAGCTGCCACCCCGGCATCCCCTAAACACCCGGTATACTACTAACCCCCGTCATTCCCAGCATCATCTGCGGCCAAGGGTACATACTGTAGTACCCGCCCATCGGACCCCACCACCTCCCACGGGTACCGTTGGAGTTTGCGACCCGCTCGTCACTGGAGAAGAGTCGTTGTTGTTCTTCATTTTGCGATATTGCTCTTGTACATAAATTAAGAGAGAGAAGCGCGTTAAAACAAGTTGTGCGAATGAAAATGACGTGCAGATCGCGTATATATAGAGTTTCAGAAATTAAAAAAAAATTACACTAGCCGATCGGGGGCCTGCAATGGCGGCCAGCGGATCGGCTAGCGCCCGCGAATCGGCGTGGGCTAGCCGATTGGCTCGTCGATTTGCCGCTCGCCGGTTGCAATGGTCGGCTAGCGGACCGGCTAGCGCCCGCGAATCGGCTAGCCGACCTGCTAGCCTTCATTGCGGATGCTCTAAGGGGAAGTAGCTTGATAGGGAAAAACAGATTCATAAAAAACAATATCTCTAGTAACAATCACTTTTTCATCAAGCAAAAGAACTTTATACCCTTTGTGAGAGAGGCTATATCCTATAAAAGTCCCTCTAACAGACCTAAATTGGAGTTTATGTTTGTTATAAGGTCTAGAATAAGGAAAGCATAGGCATCCAAAGACTTTCAAGACTGAATAGTCATGCTTTTTAAGAAAAAGTTTTTCATGTGGAGAAGTGTTGTTGATGACCTTAGATGGCATGAGATTTATCAAGTGCACTGACATCATCCCAGAATTTTTGAGGAAGAAAGGATTGAGCTAACAAAGCCAAACCAGTTTCTACTATGTGCCTATGTTTTCCATCTGCTAGGCCGTTTAGCAGTGGGGTATAAGGGCAGGAAACTCTATGAACAATCCTACTCACTTTTAGGAAAGGAACTAAACCTTGAAACTCACCTCCCGAGTCAGATGTAGAATTTTAATTTTTGACCCCAAAAGGTTTTCACTCATGGCTTTGAACTGCTTAAAAATGCCAGTGACATCATTTTATTTTTTAGAAGAAAAATCCAAGTAAATCTAGAAAAGTGATCAACAAATGAGACATAATATGAGTATCCATTTCTAGATTTAATAGGAGATGGGCCCCAAAGGCCACTATGAACAAGCTCAAGAGGTGAATTATGCTGAGAAAAAGATTGAGGATATGACAGTTTATAAGCCATAGACGTACAACAAGGATAACAAAGTGAGGAAACTTTCATTGCATGATAAGGAATATTATAAGAGCAAGTCTAACTACATCTAGAGTAGGATGTCCTAGATTGACTGGAACTACTGCTGGATTTTGAGTTGGCCAAGCTCAGGGTATGAACAGTTGGACTCTCTGGACTGGAAGATGAGATGGAGATAGTGCCTCGCTTGATTGGGGTATGATCTACTAGGAAGTGATATAAGCCTATCTCAAGGGTTCCTTTGAGCACAATGTCCTTGGTGCTCAGATCCTTAACAAAACAAAAGTTTGGGTAAAATTCAAAAAAGACTAAATTATCTTGAGCAAACTCAGAGACACTAAGAAGGTTATTAGTGATGTTAAGTACATGCAAGAGATTTTTAAGGTGAAGTTTTCTGGGAAAGCTAGCTGAGTGAGATTTAAAAACACTTTCTCCAACATTTTCAATATTAACAACAGCCACATTACCAAGCAAGAGATTAAACCTCCAGTGTATTCAATGCTTATGTTGAGGTTGCTGAGATCATTAGACACATGATGTGTTGCTCCTGAATCTGGATACCAGCTTGAAGAAGCACTCGAGCCATAACTGAACTCTGATGGAGCTCCAACAGAAAAAGAGCCTGATGGAGATCTTGGCACTGATTGAAGCAGGTGAGCTGAAGAATTGAAGAATCCTTGATTATGCTGTTGAGGAGCATTTCCTCTTAACTGAGGTTGAGGTGGTGTGTAGTTCTATTCAAACCTATGCCAACATTTTGCTACAGAATGGCCAGGCTTTTCATAGCTGACAGACAATTTTGTTACTTCCTCTGCCATAGCCTCTTCCACCTCGGCCTCCTCTTTGATTTCTGCCTCCAAATCCTCTACCACTTCCTGATTCAAACTTCTTGTTGAAATTGTGTTGCTCCCTCTTCTGTCCAGAGTGTTGTTGGACCAGGTTCAGTGAAGGTTGAGATCAATCTGAGCTGATGGATTGAGCTCTGGTCGATTCCATTCTGTACTCAATGCTTAGTAAGAAAGCACTAACATCTCCAATACTCCATGGATCTGATCTGGATGTCACTGCACAGACTGTAGGATCATAATCTTAGCCAAGTCCTCCCAGGATGTGCAGAACTTGCTCAGCTTCAGAGATTCAGTAAGTTCTCATCTTACCCAAATACTCAGTCATAGACATTCCATCCTTCTTCAAAGTCTGCATCTGTTGCCGGTATTGCATCACTTTGGCTGTGAAGCGGCTTGCAAAGTTGGTCTCCAATGCACTCCATATATCTCTTGCAGATCTAAACCCGACCACCAAGGTTAGAGCTTTTTCTGACAATGAGGATAGGAGCCATCCAGCTACTCTCCTATCTTGCCTCTATCAAGTTATGAAGGCTGGATTTGACACCATTGACTCTCCATCTTGGTCTGGAATGAACTATGGAGAAGGATCAGTCTCTCCTGTAATAAATCCTTCAAGGCCATAGCCATAAACTGCAACATCTACTTGTTGTTGACACATGAAAAAATTTCCATCACTCAACTTTACTGAAATAGAAGGAAATTGAGAAAATATTGGTGGCAATGTTGCCAGTGGTATGGATTCGTTGGCTTCTGCCATTTTTGGAAAGAAACTAAGACACTAGGCTATAGGGTAGGATCCTGCTCTGGTACCATGAAAACATGCTGTGGAATCCATGAAGAAGAAAGATGAACAAAAATATGCTAAAAATGTATTGAGAGTGAAGTTGTTGCCTTTCATTGCATAACACAAAGTTCCAAGAACACATACATATATTCCACATTCAAACTATCTTGAATCTTACTCTAATCTACTCAGTACAAGATTAAAACATGTTTACAACCTTAATCAAAACTAACTCTGCTAATCATCTTTCTTCTTCAATTCTTTGATCAACACGTCTCCCCAATTACAACGGTGGTCCTCCACCTTAGCTGTCACTTTTGGCTCATTCACAACTTCAGCTCGTGTGAGGTTGATAATTGGTTTCATTCGTGTACCACATGCTACACTCACACGTTGAACATCAAGGCTAGATAACTTGACATTACACACGGTGGCTGGATCACTTTTGCTTTCACTTCTAACATAAAGTATGAACGCCACAAGAGCTGGTATTCTTGGATCCTTTCATCCCTTACAAGCTGTGTCTACACTCTACATGTTCGGTAAGCATTTAGGTCATGTTTTTTTATTGTTCTTTCATCCTTGTGTGTGTACCAACTAACAGTTTAGAAATCTCTTGTTTCTCTAAAAAATTCTTCATACCTCTCTTTCTGGAATGGTACCAAAATTATTGAAGAAAATTTGTTGAATTTGATTATCTGTTCAGGGTTACACACGATATATGTACATAATCACATTCTATTTTCTCTGCTGCAGGTTTTATCATGATGTGCCCGCAACTCTTTATCAACTATAAGCTAAAGTCTGTCGCCCATCTACCTTGGAGGCAGATGACATACAAGTTTTTTAACACAATTATTGATGATCTCTTTGCTTTCGTGATTAAGATGCCAATACTACATCGGTTTTCAGTCTTCCGTGATGGGGAGTTATTGGTAGAAAATTTCAATTACGTGAATAGAAAATCTGAACCAGGGAACTCATTTAATCTTAAAGAAAAACAGTGATCATTAAACCTGCATCTACAGAGGTTTGAATTTGAAGGCACATTTATGCTTCAGTTGTGTAGTCTTTGTAGATTCTTATACTTTGGCCACTTTTGGTTGTGCAGATGTTATATTTTTTATATATCTTTATCAAAGATGGAAGTACCCGGTTGACAAGAAGCGTGTGAATGAATTTGGTTTCACAGATTCAACACAGCAAACGGAAGAGGACAAGAAAACTAATTGACCTAGTTGTGACCAAAACAAATTGATACTATGTAACTCAGTAACAGATTAGTTATGGGATTGTTTTTGCTGCTCATATTTATATGCTTATTGTTCAATGTTTGCTGCAATATGTAGGTGTTTTTTTGACATGTGATTGGATTGTTTTTTTTTTCAATAGAAGAAGGAAGACAAGGATTCAGTATTCACCACATATAGATTGTGACTTGATTGGCTTATGAAACAATCTGGCCAGTTATTTTGGCTGGTTTTGCAATTGCAACATTATTGATAATTCTTTAGTTAAGGAATGGATAAAAATGGCGAGGGGCTATGAATAATGTATGACATTCTTTAGTTAAGGAATGCTATTGTGAATGCTCTTAGGATAAATGATTAGCGACTAATGAGAAGCGATAATCTTTGATAAAATCAATTCAACTAAAACGAAAGCTGATCTTTCAACATTAAAAATATAAACTAGTACTAGTGCATAGCTTATTTTGTTTTTGTTGCATAAGAAATCTATGCACCATTTTCTTTAACTCCATTTTCTTTGACTACCCCATTTGTGCTGCCTGCGTCGCCATTTTCTTTAACTCCATTTTCTTCTTCAGCAGCTTTCTTCTTCTTTTCTTCCTCGTCTTCTGCAGCAGCCTTTTTCTTCTTTTCTTCCCCGGCTTCTTCAGCAGCCTTTTTCTTCTTCTTTTCTTCTTCTTCAGCCTTGAGCTTCTCTTCCTCCTCAGCTTTGACCTTAGCCTCTTCAATCGCTTTCACCAATCTCATCAAACACCTCTCCTTATCCTCCCCCCTCAATTTCGGCATCAAATTCTCCGCCACATCCGCCGGCGTCATCTTAGTCTCCTCCAGCAGCCTTCTTATCCTCCCAAACAACTCATGCTCCTCAAACTGCAAATAATTCTTCGCCAAAACCTTAAACGCCTCGTACCCGCAGTATGACAGCTCAATATGCTGATCCATCCTCCCCCTCCGAATCAGCGCCGGATCCAGCTTCTCCACGTAGTTCGTCGTGAACACAATGATCCTCTCTCCCCCACACGCCGACCACAGCCCGTCGATGAAGTTCAGCAGCCCCGACAGCGTCACCTCGCTCGTCTTCTTCTCCTCCATCATCTTCTTCATCTTCTCCTTCACCGCATCCTTCTCTTCCCCCTCCTTCTTCTCCTCCTCCTTCTCCTTCTTCTCCCTCTGCCCCGTCAGCTCCAACGAGCAATCAATGTCCTCGATCACAATAATCGACTTCCCCGACGTGTCAATCAGAAGCTTCCTCAGCTCCGTGTTGTCCTTCACCGCGGTCAGCTCGAGATCATACACGTCGTATTCCAACAAATTCGCCATCGCCGCGATCATGGTGGATTTCCCGGTTCCAGGCGGGCCGTAGAGAAGGTAACCCCTCTTCCACGCCTTCCCAACCGACCTGTAGTAGTCTTTCGACTCCGAAAAATTGATCAAATCATCGATGATCTCCTCCTTCTTAACCGGATCCATCGCCAGCGTCTGGAACGTCGCAGGGTGGTCGAACACCACCTCGCTCCAGAGCCTCCTCCGGCCGTGGTAGTACCCGCCGCCGTCGCTCCCTTTGCTGTTCGTGAAGAGCTTCCTCCGCCTCTCCTTGACCGTGATCGCCTTGCCTTGATCCAGCACGTGCTTGATGTACACATCGCAGATGAGCTGGCGGTGCTTGCGATGGAAGGTGAGGGAGAAGAAGCGCTTGTCGGCCTCACGCGGGCCCCAGGAGATGGTCTGGGTGGCAGGGGGGGTCTCGCGGGAGGCCCACCACAGCTTGACGCCGCGGAAGTCGTCGTGGACCTCCTCGCTGGAGTTGGAGGCCATGGTGAGGACCACGGCCTCGGTGTCGCGGGCCACGCTGGCCTGGAGGTGCTTGGCCTGGGAGGAGGAGTGGGCGTTGAGGTAGCGCTTGATGGCGGCGTAGGCGAGGCTGCGTTGGAAGCCGTCGCCTTCAAACTCGGGGAAGGTGATGTGGATGTAAGGGTAGAAGAAGTTGATGAGCTTTTTGAAGTAGTATTTGAGGGGGCGTGTGATCTCGCGGGGGAAGTAGTTTTGGAACATGGTGTAGGCGACGACTAGGCCCCCGACTACGGAGCTTAGTTGGGTTAGCCATTCGGCCATGGGAGTTACTGTCATGGTCAATTGATTAGAATGCTATGAAATGGGTAGCTAGTTTGGGTATCAAGTGACACTATATATATAGGCGAGTGAAGGAGTCGTGTGTGATTTGGAAAGATTGAATGATGACGACGAAGATGAGATAGTCCAAAAGGTATCCTTCGTGAATTGGCCTACCTAATGTTTTATTGTTTTGTTTTGTGTATTTATTTAATTCAACTTCTGACCGAGGGCGAAGAAACGACGACGCTTCTTTCAAATGGAGATCAATCAAGTCTCAATAGATTGTAAAGTCTCTCTAGTATGAAACGATGATTGTAATGGGAACTTGTCCTTTGGGTTTATATCTTTCCAGCGGTGGAATTTAATTCTGTCAATTTACTAAATTTATGTGATTTATGTGATGTCTGAATTTCCTGAAAATTTGACACAGTTTACCATTTCGGTCCGTCCCTGAAAATTTGATACACTTTACTTTTACCATTTTTGATAGTAGACCCCATATTCCACTAACTCATTCTTACTCATATTTTATTGTAAAAATTATACATTAAAAGTAGGACTCACATCCCACCAACCTTTTCAACTCACTTTCCATTACATTTCTTAAAACTCGTGTCGGGTCAAAGTGTAGCAAATTTTGAGGGACGAAGGTAGTATATAAAATGAAACTGATACTCCATGACTAAGACTTTGATTTCCATTCTATGTTTGTATGTTGTATATGGAGCATGATAAAATTGATCCTTTATTAGGTGAATGGTTGGCATAATATTAGTTTTAAATTGATAGGCATGGCGTGTGCTGGTTTAAGTTTAATAATTAATACTACTAGGATTTTATTACAAGACACAGACTCATAGTAAACAATATTTTGATTAGTTGGCAATAATTATTATAGAAAAAAAAGTAGACTGCGATGGGGGGTTTTATTTTCATCGTAAAGTCTTATTTAAAGAAGTATTATTTCCATATAGACGAAATATATTGACCAATGAATTTGAGAATGACGAGTCTAATGACCATAACAATTACGTCACTACGTATTGTATGGATGGTATATGAAAATAGGCTAAGGTTAATTTATTATACTTTGTCAAGTACTAATACTTAGTTCTCATTAAATATGTCGCTGTTCTCTTAAACGATTTCTAATAAATATCTCATTTTATTTTTAAATGGATTTCACATATAACATGCATGGTCTGAACCGTTAAAAAATATCAACAGATGACAAAATAATAGCAACAGAAAATGTTAACATAGTATAACAACATAGCATCAATCGTTGACACAGTGTTGATATTTTCTGTTGCTACTATTTTGTCATCTGTTGACATTTTCTAACGGTCCAGATCATAGTTTAGAATTTGTACAATATTTAGAGTTTGCATTTGATTACATTCCTATCATGCATACCATCATAGTCTCGGCCCAGAGGCATTATCTAGTTGTTTGGATTGGTTAATTGGAAACTAAAACTGATATAGACTCGTCCCTCTTTTTTTAATATAAAAAAAAAAATTGCTCAAGTTAAAGGCATAAACGAGCAAAGAAAAAGAAAACGCACCCCAAAAAGACATGCAAACACCCCACCCCCCTCCCCCCTCCCCCCCGCCACTAATAAAAAAACCATCTAGCTAAGCAGAGAAACACTACAAGTTAGCAACAACCCGACCACTAGCCATCCCTCAACAAGAAGTCACACCGCCAACTCAACTAAGAACAAGACACCAACAACAGAAAAGCCAGCACCAAAGGGAAAGAAAGAAAGAAAGAATAAACAGTGAAACCACAAAAAAACACACCTCAAATGCTTTAATCCATCTAGTTCCTTTTACTTTCACGGGATAATATTCTCTATTATTTTAAAATACACAGCGGAGTGTACTCTCTCTCAAAACGCGATATTGGAATGAAACACATATTTTGTTCTTTTCCATTCTTTTTACGTGCTATTTTATTTTTATTATTGATAACTTTTTCCAATTTCAACGCTAAAAGATATACTCACTCCGTCTATAAAAATAATCTCATTTTGTCATTTTGGAATGTTCAACAAAAATAGTCTCATTTCTAAAAGTGAAAATTTCTCTATCATACTCTATCCACTTTTTCTCCTATCTTTCTATTTTACCCTCTTTTTTTCTCATTCTCTCTTACTTTGCCAATTTCTTATTAAAATCCATGTCGTCCAAAATGTGACTATTTTTTTGGACGAAGGGAGTACGAAATTCAATAAGATTAATATACTTAAAATTTCAAATTATCACATCAAATATTATAATGTGTACTATGTTTCGTATTTTTTTGGAATATTTTTATAGATTATAATTATGATAAATAAAAAGTAAAACATACTACTATCAAACAAAAAAATAAACATGCACGATAATATTTGAAATGTTATTTAGAATTTGTATATATGTGAATTTATGAATCTAAATGAATTTTAT
This sequence comes from Salvia hispanica, assembly GCF_023119035.1. NCBI lineage: Eukaryota > Viridiplantae > Streptophyta > Magnoliopsida > Lamiales > Lamiaceae > Salvia > Salvia hispanica. Next base: position 51,615,689 of record NC_062967.1, read on the forward strand.
AATATATTTTAGTGTTTAAATGAAAAAAGTGATCCCTTTCTTCATAAATTTTGAGTATTCATACAATGAGACGGTCCGGTACAAGTGTTTGTATTTAATTTTCCGTAAAGTGTTTAAAGTAAAACATGAAATTTAATTTAAAAAAATCCTGCAAAATTAGGGGTGATAATTGAAAGAAAAAGGGAGGTAGCAAAATTGTTGAGTCTAAAACTTTTAAGCGCAATATGAGCTTGCAGAGTAATGACCAATTTCAGAGAAATTGCATTTGTATGTCATAGTCAATTAAAGTGGGAAAAGTGGTATAAACCGAGTAAACGTATGGGACAAAGTGTAAACTAGATAGATGCATATATTGCATACCTCCAAATATATCACACTCTAATTTACTTATTATTTCCAACTCGTGTTTTTTGTAAGACGAAATTTCCTCCTCGTGTGGGCCCATCGCTGAGTGTGAACGCTTTATAAACAAAAAAATTGCGGAAAAATGCCATAAAATAGAACAGGATTATCTTTATTATCTTTGTATATTGGATCAAATTTTATGGCCCTTAATTATTTGTAAAACACTACTCCATTCATCCCTCAAATTTTATCACATTCTTCCATTTCTTTCCATCCCACAAAATTTATCACATTTTATTTTTTTACCATTTTCAATACATCATATTCAACTAACTCATTCCAACTCACATTTTATTATAAAACTAATATATAAATATAGGATCCACTATTTACTAACTTTTTCAACTTACTTTCTAGTACATTTGTTAAAACTCGTGTTTGGTCAAAATGTGATAAAATTTAAGGGACGGGGGAGTAATAATTTTCTTTGAACTTTGATCATATTCATAAAAAGAAGATTAGTACTACTACTTAGTAGTATAATTTTGCTCTTTCTATTGAATTATGTTTGTTTACTCCCACCATCCTTGAAAATTTATCATTTATTTCTATTTTTGCTCGTTCCTAAAAGTATGTTACCTTTCATTTTAATCATTTTTTATAGTGAACTTCACCTTCCATTAACTTATTCTTACTCACATTTTATTATGAAATTAATATATATAACTAGGGCCCACATGCTACATATTGATTTTTTTCAACCCAATTTCTATATCTATTTCTTAAAACTTATGCCGAGTTAAATGGTGACAAATTATTAGAATATTAAGGACGGGAGGAGTACAACTTACAAATAAACATTTAGTTAATTTAGATAGAATTTGTACTACAGTCTACAAGTAACAATTTAGCAAGTGTATGGTATTCAGGGACGGATGTAATGTATTACTAGGTGGGGCAAATGCCCCTTCTCAAACATATTGATATATACTACTCCCTCCGTTCCCCATTAAGAGTCACACTTTTCCATTTTAGTTCGTCCACAATTAAGAGTCACACTTCATTTTTACCATAAATAGTAAGTAGTCTCACATTCCACTAACTCAATTCACTCACATTTTATTATAAAACCAATATAAAAAAATGGGTCTCACATTTCACTAACTTTTTCAACCAACTTTTCTTTACATTTCTTAAAACTCGTGCCCGGTCAAAGAATGACTCCTAATAGGGGACGGAGGGAGTATTTTATTTAATAATTTTGCAAAATTTGTAAAATTTCTTTATATTTGCCCCTCTTAAATTCTCAAATGATCTGTACATATAATTTTGCCCCCTTACATTTACATTCCCGGATCCGTCCATGATGGTATTAGTAGCAAGGTGAAACATGAATCAGAGATTTGTAACGTTCGTGGAAATGATAAAATGATAAAAATGATATGTGAGACAATTTTTTTCCAAAAAAATTTAGTTGAAGAGCCAGCTACAATTCATACTCTATAGGTGTGTGGGGCACGGGATCCAGTCAGGATAAAGCAAATTGTTAGCTGGATGAACAGATTCGGCATGCAAATTTCGTTCTCAAATATATCCACCAACTACAACCCTTTTACCAATCAGGTGGCTTGTTTGTTTGATGAAGAATTACTAAAAAGAGAGGGCGCTTTTTAATTCTCTCTCTTTTTATTATTTTCTCAATTTTCAAATGGGCCGCTACCATTCTATAAGGCCCATTTTCAAATATATTAAAAACTCGTGTACCGAGATTCTATAAAACAAACATAATTCGTGTCGTATGTATTTTTATACGTAATATTGTTTTAGATTTTTTATAATATCGTTTTAGGTTTTTTTTAAGTGTATGCTTGAAAATGTACATTGTAGCAAACACGTGAAAATGTGTTTTTTAAGGTATCTTGGAGCGAAAATAACAATCAAGTATAAAAACAGTATAAAACAAAGATTAGAAAGTTTAGATACCATTTGTGAATGTCCACACTTTTTATAAATATTAATTAATCCTAACGTGTTATAAATAGTTAAATCATTAGTGGGATAATGTTTGTCAAATATAATTGTGCAATAGATAATTTCATTTCCTAAGTCTTTCTGAAAACGAATACTTCTCCTATTAAAGACGCTTTTATTTTAAAATAAATTCAATTCTTTTTTTTAAGAAGATCATCAATAGTTCTCCATTTACCCTTAAATTGAGTTCGAATTATGACAAGCAAACTTAACTGCCCCTAAGCTGGGTACAGACCCATAAGCTCTGCAGGCCCACAAGCAAACTTAACCCCTCCAGCTGGGTATTCCATAGCTGGGTACAGGCCCATAAGCTTGTCATGTCCACTTAGGAAATTAATTTCAGATTGGGGCTCCTAAGGGTCGAACTCGTGACCTCTAGGATGGGAAGCAAACTTAACCAACCCCCCCTCCAACTGGGTATACCACGGCTGGGTACAGGCCCACACAAGCAAACTTAACCCTACCTCCCCCAGCTAGGTATAGGCCCATAAGCTTGTCATGTCCACATAGAAAATTAATTCCAGATTGGGGCTCCTAGGGGTCGAACTCGTGACCTCTAGGATGGGGACGCGGTATCCTTGCCTCTAGGTCAAGGGGCTTGGATTTAAAATAAAATAAATTCAATTCATCTCATAATAATATGCATTTTTAGTTATATGAATTTTAATACATAATAATTAATAAAGTAAAAGAAATGTATAATAAAAAAAATAATTAAAGTACTAGTGAAGAATATATTCACTATTTCTAAAATTAGAATATGCATGCTTTTGTTGAAAGAACTAAAAATGAAAGTTGTGTATTTTGTGGTGGTGAGGGAGTAGCAATTTGTACTCTTTTTATGGTGTTATTTTATCAAACAATACGGTCGTGAAACTTCATCAATCGGTCAGACAAATCTCCGCCACAATCCTTCTAGTTTTTATTAATGATTGATTTTTTTTACAAGCAATAATAATTAAACATTGAATCTGAGCTTATTAATCTGTTGATTTAGGTTTCTCTATTTCATTTTAGGACGCAAATAACAATTGTTTTATAGATATATGAACAATTAAAAAAATTTGTGTAGGTAAGTGATTTCAATTTTTTGAAGTTTTAAATTTTTTACTCAAATTTGTTTTGTGTAAAGAAGATGTACTTCCGAGAGAGATTTTTTTTAATTGGTTCGAAAAGTATCAATATCGGAAATTAGTAGTGGTTGGTATTAAATTAAAATGGACTGCAAAATTTATATGTCATGAATTATGTGAAAGTGAGAGAAAAATATCTAACAACAGCAATTATGTGTATGTTTTAGCTTTTAGGGATAATTAAGCATCTTACTTAAATTAATTTGGTTTTCGTCGTGAGCGTGCATTTATTATTTAAGTGGTGTTGAATTTGGAAGTCGGAACCCTCAGCTCCAGTCGCCGGAAATTATGGATTACGAAACGGTGAAGAAGTTCGTGGAGAAAGAGGGCGGACCCTACGAATTCACGGTGGATTCGATGCCGGAGAGGTTCATAGAGCCGATGGTGATGCAGGGCATGAAAGTCGATACAATCGAGCGCGGCCGAATCGTTTGCTCCTTCACTGTTCCTCCTCGCCTTGTGGTATTTCCGATTTACTCAATTACTTTCAGTTTTTTTTTTTTTGGTCTCGGATTGATTTATTGGTTGGTTGTGTAGAACTCTGGGAATACCTTGCACGGCGGAGCCACGGCTGCGCTGGTTGACATCGTTGGATCGGCTGTTATTTACACGGTGGGGGCTCAGACCACCGGCGTTTCCGTCGAAATTAATGTTTCCTATTTGACCGGCGCTGCTGTTGGGGTAAATTTCTAAAAAATTCAACCTCAATTATATGGAATTTTTTTTATTAAATTTCCTAAATTATAAGTCTTATCTTCATCCAATTAAACTCCATAGGTTTTGCAAGCTTGAGATCGATAATGACTCAAACTCTACTACTCTGTTGTTTTGTTTGGGGGTATTTCTGTTTAGCTCTTAAGGTAGCCATTGTTCCGTGATTAATCAGTTTCAGTGTTCATAGCAACTCACTCAATGTGTCAAATAGAAGATACTATATTGCATCAATTTGTGTTTTTTTTCTGCATCATGTTAATGGTTCCTCAATAATTAGATGGCCAAACTTCATCACTATATGAGCTTAGCTCATTGAACTATGTTCTATTTCTATGTTTATCATTTTTCAGTCAAACTCTCAATGCTCAAGGTTCTAAGTACATTGTTATAGATATTAGTTGCTTTGCAAAGTAGTATCATCTGCATGATTTGTAACCTATTAGTATTTCTTTTTCAGGAGGAAGTTGAGATTGAAAGCAAGGCATTGCGTGTGGGAAAGACGATGGCTGTAGTAAGTGTTGATTTGAAAAGTAAGAAGACCGGAAAACTTATAGCTCAGGGGCGACACACAAAGTATCTGGTTCTCCCTAGTAAAATATGAAAGATTGCAATTGCACTGCTTCATGTTGCTACTTAGCTCTGTTATAGTTTGATATTGATCCTATCCTATAGGTTCATTATTGTCAATTACTATTATCTTTCATTATATTTAAAATTAAGCATATATTATGAATAAATTCTTGGTTTTAGTGTCATGATTTGAATTAGTTAGGATTTGATTTGAACCAATAAGGGGGTTTTGTGGGATTCTTGTCTAGTAAACTCTATAGTGATTATCAAGTCTCTTAGGAAGGTCATTCTACTTTGAGTTTTAATTGCACTTCTTGTTTCCCTTTTCCCTTTGTTCTTGTATTTTTGTGTTCATATGGCTTTACTCCATATCAATTGGTGCGAGCGTCGATTCGAGTCTGGTGAACACTTGCAGCAATGAACAACGACTCGATAGATTGGAGAAGGCGGTCGAGGCTCTTGACGCGAAGTTTGACAGTCTCCTGCGAGAGCTTCGTGATGCTCGTGATTATGAGCTCCAAATGGCACAGGTCCTGGGTGTATTCTGGGCGATCAATTACTAGCTGCCGCGGATGCCTCCAATCTGCTCCTTCCCTACATACCACACAACATACTCGCACAACGAAACAAGTTTCTTCCATCCTTAGAATCTCGACACCATTGACACAACCACCAGTTCAAGCTTTAGTAGCGTTCCTTCCTATTCGCGTTGTTTTACTTTAATTTAATTCCAATTTTTATTTTACCTTTTCGCTTTGTTCTCGTTGTTTTTGTGTTCATCCACCTTTACCCCATATCATAATTTTGGTTGGAAAATAGACAAAACAATGGCAACTAATTGAATCAAGACTGGCCATAATTTCACAATTTTCATGCTTAAGTCTTTGAGATTTTACGTTTTGGCAGCAATGGTAAAAAAAATGAGATGAGACAAAATGGCACTGTTAATATAATCTCATATGCATCTGATAATATATTGTAAGTCAGCATAGGCTTAGGTTGTAGGCAGCAAGATGAGCTTATATTCTCAATTAGAATGTTGAACCAATTAGCTTTGTTAGTTGCCTCCTTTCTTCTCTGTAACCCCCAACCCCAGTGCTTCCCCCAAGTTTATAGTTTTCCTCATGGTTCTCCTCCCGATTCCTCCGTTTCCCTTTCTCATCATGGCTGCAAATTCTCCGTAGTCTATCTGCCCATCCTGCAACAAATTCACACCATTGATAATCAGAGACAAACTAAAGAATCTCACAACGATGTATACGTGATTCGATCTCTTTTCATCTTACGTTGTCTTGATCAATCTCTCTGATCATCTCATCAAGATTGAGTTCGCTCAGGCCAAAGTCTTTGCAGGCTTGTTGAAGCTCATCGATGGTTATGTAGCCACTGCCATCTTTATCAAAGAATGAGAAGGCCGAAAGCAGATTCTCCTCTCGTTCTAACTTGTTCAAGTGTACAGTGGCTGCAAGAAACTCCCCGTAATCTATGGTGCCACTGTTATCAATGTCGGCCTGTAGGCACAAAGGAAAACATATATGAGATGTTGATTAAACAAAGATAAAACTCATCCATCTGATTTAGATCAGTCGGTTTAGGTTCCTACCGCCTCCATAAGGTCTTTAATTTCAGACTCCATCAGCTCAGAACCAACTCGCTTTAGACCCTCTTTGAGTTCATCGAAGGTAATGGTTCCACTATCGTCTGTATCTATCATTCTGAACAGCTCTCTGAGGCCACCGATTTCCTCCTCAGATAGTCTCTCTGCTATTACCTACAAAACAATGATGGCTTATCCAGTGTAGCTGAAAGTTAATGGCTAACAAAAATAGAATGCAATGTATAGGTAAAACTTAAAGCAATAGAAGCACACAAATATCCCTGTAAAGTTGGCCCGGATAAATTGAAGGTGAAGGGACCACGAGGAAAGTGAGAATTCTATACTGAGGCATTTTGATCCTCCGATAACTTTCATCTAACAAATTGTATTCAGAAAGTATATCAGATCTTTTCTTGGAGGCTGTTATATAACTATTAGCACATTATGCCCGAGGGATTTTTGGCACGTTGCTGAGATTTGGCACCACAAAAAAGCAAAGAAACATGGAATGTGCTACTAAAGCTTTCTCAACAGAGTAATTTTTAGAATAATGATGCAAACAAGAAAACCAATAGAGCACCGATAAAAAACCTTACACGTAAAGCCATCTTCTTGAGTTTGTTCATTGCAGAGAACTGCTTTAGGCGTGATAGAACAGCAGAATCAAGAGGCTTATCAGGAGCCATATTATCATCGACAATCCAAGGATGGCCTGGCCAAAAAAGAAAAATACAAACATAATCACATTTTAGATAACTACAAAGTTCAATAGTCCCAACATGTAAGCAAGTTGCTTACACAAAACTTCATACGCAGTTAGCCTTGTCTTTGGGTTTCTATCGAGCATCTTTCTTATCAAATCCTTGGCAAAATCCGAAATTGCAGGCCATGGCTCAGAATCAAAATCCAGCTTCCCCCGTAATATCTGACGGAAAATTCCCATCTCAGTTTCTGGAGTAAAAGGGCAAAAGAAACAGCACTAGAGCTCTTAGGCACTGTAACAGAATCTGCAATTTACGTATATTCTAGAGTAGCTATGAAGTTGGGAGGAAAACAAAACTTTACCGGCCCAGAAAGGAGGTACACCACTGAGTAAAATATATAGAATGACTCCGGCACTCCATACGTCTGCCTCAGGTCCATAATGCTTGCGCAATACCTCTGGTGCAACGTAATAAGGACTTCCCACCACATCACAGAACGTCTCATCTGCAAACGTGATGCAAAAGGTCAACCACTAAGAGCATATAAAACAGATATCACAAATAATGGATTTAGACAAGGAGAAACTTTCAGTCACCCAGCATAATTATCTTATTATACGAGCCACAGAAGCTGGAGACTGAAAACAACTTCACCAACACATAGTCATATAGTTAAAAAAAATGATAGTTGAATGAACCAAAGATAGAGAAAAGGGTTTAGGGCACTCTCCATTAAGCTAAATCAGCTGATAGGATTAAGAAACAAAAAGTATTTGAATTCACAACTCCATAAGCCATACTCAAAGAACTTAAAGAAACAGAAAGTGTTTGAATTCCCAACTCCATAAGCTATTAAGCTATACTAAAAGATCCTAAAGCATCAAGCCAAAAATCACCAAAGGTTTTCTACTTCAATATCTTTATCCAAATCTCCAATTAGGATTTTGTCAATTGCAACAGCTCAAGATAGCCAATCATCATGAAATCAACCTGTCAAAAACAGCACTTTGCAAACTGCAACAACTCAAGATAATGAAGAACAAACAGAGATACACCACAACACAAAGTCTAATTCAAGATATGATGATGAAACCTGGTTTGTAGAAGACAGAGAGGCCAAAATCAGTAGCCTTGAGGGCAGCATCCTCCTCACCACTAATAAACAAGAAATTCTCAGGCTTCAAATCCCTATGCATAACCCCCAAAGAGTGGCAGCTCTGCACAACCCCCACAATAGTCTTGATGAGCTTAGCAGCCTCCTTCTCGCTGTAATGCCCCTTGAGCACGATCCTATCGAAGAGCTCCCCGCCCGCGCAGAGCTCCATCACTATGTGCACGAAAAGGGCGTCCTCATAAGTGCCCTTAATCCTCACCACATTCGGGTGCTCAGACAAATGGTGCATTATCTGAATCTCCCTCCACACATCCTCGTAGTCCTCCTTGCAAATCAGCTTCTTCTTGGGAATCGATTTGCAGGCGTAGTCAATGCCGCTGGATTTCTCAGTGCAGAGGAAGGTGATCCCGAACTGGCCCTGACCCAGCTTCTTGCCGATTGTGTAGAGGCTCTTGAGAAATGGGGTTTTGTAGGGGAGGACCGAAGCGGGCTTCTGTGGGTGCAAGAAAGTTAGCTTCTTGGGCTCGGATTCTTCGTTTTGGGGCTCATTTGGGGGTTTGTGGTTGTGGGAAGGAGGTGGAGTTGACGACGACATGGCGTTGAATTGAATCTTGATTTGGGAGGAGAAAGAGAAGGAGATGTATACTCTACCCACAGTGATTGAAGGAAGGAAAAAGATTGCAACTTTTTTTGATTTTGCCTTTTCTTTTTATGGTCTAATCTTCTTATGGAGTAAATTAGTATCTCTAGATATTCTATGTCTTGATTTTCTTTGTCTAGATTCACTTCATTTTTTATTTTTTTTATTTTGGTATGAAAAAAATAGTTATCCTTGTACTCTTTTAATTTCTATTTAATTAGGTGATTTGGTTGGCAGAATATTGTCCAATTCATTCTACTTTATGTAGGGGATTGCAGACAATGATTTATTTATGTGTATTTATGATTGAGTTCGTTTATAATGAAAATGGTTTGTAATGAGATAATTGGTTGCAAAATGGTTTATTTATGTGTACGGATCTCTTACAATATGTGAAAATCTTTTCCGCGCATTTTATTTCTTATAAAAGCATGAAGTGTGTTTTTTTTTAATCTAAGATTAGGGGAAATATGTTTTGAAATTAGCATTATGTTTTTTTTTTAATCTTGGATTAGGGGAAATATGTTTTGAAAATAGAACTAAAATAAGTGTGTATCTCAGAAGAAATTACTTTATGTTACCATTCATAATCACTTTACATTAAATAATGCTCGTCGTAAATTATTTCTATGGTCTTAGTAAATAAGTCTTGTTTATAGGCGACGCATCTGAATTAATATATAGAATAGTAAATTACTTGTATTCATGTTAGAGAGATTCAATGAAGAATCACTTTACTATATTACTCCCTCGGTCCTAAAGAAATTGATCTATTCTTAGACGACAATAGATTTTATACAACTTTATTTTATATATTTTTGCTGTTAGTATAGGTCCTAAATCATATTCTAGTTTGATCATTGTGTGACCTTAAATTAATTCTTGTTATCTACTTAACTGTGTAAAAACAAGCGTGAATACTATGTACTACTATTTGATTGTTTTATTTATTCTATGGTTATTTTATTTTAATTCCACAAGTCAACTTATATAGTAATTTATTATTTAAACAGGCTCAGACTTCCAATTTGATTTTATATTTTGAGAATGTTTACGCATTTAGGAAAAATTCATGAGACTCGTTTTCAAAGTGAAAAAACTGATTTCGAAATTTAGTCACTGGCTTATTGTCCGTATTATGACATTATCTCCCGAAATTAGTCTCTCTTTCATCATGTTGGCATTACTTGGCAATGTTATCAATATCCCTATTTTATGGAGTAGTAAAAGGATAATTTTGTATAACAAAACATCTGCATCAAAATGTATCTAAAAAGGATTGATTTTTTTAAAAGTAGTAATAAAAAAAATTATGTGTTTAAATTGGTTTTCTTGGTGAGCTGTTTCAGCTTTAATATCTTATCCAAAATTCTACTAAATCTGGCTAATTACCATAAATTCGTTTTGCGCTCTGTATTTATTAGTAGGCCATAGGTTATTCTTAGTTAAAAAGGTGCTATTTCTAATCAACTTTTTGTTAAACAGTCTTTAGTGATAGATTATACATTCTTCCTCCAATCTTATCTTCTTACAAATCGTCTGGTAATGCAAACAGAGACCAAATGCATTTAATACTTCTAAAATCAATGAACTTTTTCAATGGATAATAATAGTATATAGGTTATCCATGGACAAAATATTAATAAACCGATTTGTTTTGAACGAAACTTTTGACTCACTCCGTGAACACAAATCAAATTAATATTCATAATATAATTTGATCAAAATTGATTAAATATTTGTAGTTCTTTTATATGGGTTCTTTACCTGGTGGAAATTAGCATGAGTTGGAAGTGGAATTGATGAATTTTGATAAATGATCAAAAATTGACGAGAACGTAGCTACTATCAGTGCAAATGTGCAATGGCTCTCTAATTAAGCATGTTTGTGATATGTACTAATTTACAGTGCTCATAATACATTATAGAGGAAATATATAACGTGAAGGCCATTCATAGCTTCATCATTTAGAGAAAAAATATAAACCTAGTAAGCAAATAAGACTGAACAACTTTTTGTATTTTTATTTTCTTCTTTTGTGCTCTATTATTGCAATGCCTTCTTTTCGTACATTTTAAGAACATGAGGTAGAATATGAAAAACATGAAATAATCTATATTAAATTAATTCTTTCTCTTTGTATGTTAGTGGTGGTATAGTGGTTTCGCGCCCATTGATTCCAGTCTTCCATCATTTCACGGCTTTCATAAATTAAGTATTTATTTAAGCCGAGAGTTTAGTACTACTAGTATATTGAAAAGTAGTATAAGTCGTATGCTTGTATATGTATAGTAATTTTTTTAATTCATTTTTACTATATTTATAAGAGTAAATATTTTGTTACCGTAAATTTTACATATATATTTATAAAATGCTTTTGATTCACATTTAAATGTATGAAAAACAAAATAAGTCTAATTCTTCTGCATAGTAGACTAGTTATGAGCCACACTCACAATAGGTAACATAGTCAGTTTTTGTGGAAGAAAAACAAATTCACAATCTAGATAGACCTTGGCTACTTTGCGAAAGGTAGCAGTTCAAAAATTTCCTTACTTTGGGAAATGAACGAAGTTAGTGTAGTATAACACTAAATTAATCAAACAGTGAGATAAATCTTTTGTGCTATTTACTAAAAGACGAGGTATCGGTGATTATCGTTTCTTAATCACGACACAACAAAAGTGTATATCCACAATCTGACAGTTTGCTACTGGGAAAACGTCAGATTTATTAGGTTAGTACTTGCACGTTGCGGAATCCATTAGTCGCGAATGGTTGAAAAAGTTTTGGAGAGGCGTTCGCAAAGCCTTCGTGCGTAATATCTTCGGAAATCCACTACCTACGATTGCCAACAGTTGCTTCGTCTTCATGAAGGACATCACGACTTCCTCAGGATGCTTGGAAACATTGATTGCATGCATCGGCAATGGAAGAATTGTCCCTCGTCATGGAGGGGAGCGTACACAAGCGGCTACAAAGGCACCCACCCAAAGATTTTGCTAGAGTCGGTTGCCGACTACCACATATGGATTTGATATGCTTATTTTGGGGTTTGAGGTGGTCGATCTTCGTGAAGACGCTCAACATGCAGCAAGAGACTACTCGGAAAGATGTGGAAATAGTGTTCGATGTTCTACAAGCACGAATCGCGATTGTCAAAGCCCTGAGTCTTATGTGGTATTTGCGAAACCTCATTGAATCATGTTTGCATGTAAAATCCTACACAACATGATAATTCACGACGAAGAACCGACTGCGGTAAATTGGTTCAACGATGATACCCTCGACAGCTCCACCGCAAGCACTCCCCATGCAGGGTGTGCCGATGCCATTTCGCGAGAACTTAAATCGACGAACAATGGCGCTTAATTCTACCACACACACTCAACTCCAGGAAAATCTTATCGAACACTCGAGATTTGGCAATGAGTAGCCGGTCGTTCGTAGCATTTTCTAGTGTAACTTTTCATTACAGCGGCTTTTCACTAAAATTTTAGTATTAATGTTTGTCCTGCCAATTTGATTTTAGGATTATGTATTTTATCGCTTAAAATAAATTATAATTTTAGGATTTTAATTATGTAAATTTTGAGTTTAGAAATACAATATCATTTTTAATGTAGTAGTAATGTTTAATGTAAATTAATTGAGAGAAAATAAAATATAAAAGAAATGAATTAGTTGGATCCATAAATAACTAAGAGAGAAGATGGTCAAGGGATAAAATGTTGTAAATATTATCTCTTGAACAAGAGATGTACTAGTAACATAAATAGTGTACTTAAAAAACAACAAGTCTATGCAACCAAATTTGGTTTATTTGAGAAAAAAGTAATTTATTTATGTATTTAATTAAAAAGTATAGACATATATATATTATAGGGAACGTGCATAATATTATGGTATTTGTGTATAACTTTTTAAATTGTTTGAACCTAAAATGTAATTAATGCATACTTTAATTCAAATTTGAAAATTAATAGAGAAATAATTCAAATATAAAAATAAAAAATTGAAAATGAGGCTAAAGACTAATGAATTATTTTTAATTTGTTAACTAACTATAATTATTATTTTAATATTTAATTAACACATCAAAATTACTAATATAATCTTGTTTTGTTTGTACAAAATTTGATTGTTTATCATTACTCCTTAAAAAAAGGTAAAAATGATATGAAATCATATACTCCCTCCTCACTATAGTTGAGTCATTTTTCCATTTCGAAAAGTTTCTTCATAGCTGAGTCATTTCCATGTATGGTAATAATTTTTTTCTCTCTCTTACTTTGCTCTGTGTTACTTTATTCTCTTTACTTTATTCACTTTATACTTTATTTTTTCTATTTTTTCCTCTCTCTACCTTTTATAGTATCTATTTATTTTACACACCCAACATGTCTTTCTTAGACTCTGTGCCCAAAAATTTCACCTCAACTATAGTGAAATGGGTGGAGTATTATAATTAAGAGATTACTAAGAAATAAATAACATTCACTATTGCGGATGGCCTCGCACCTCACATCTCTAATTTAAAGCCTGCTCAAAACTAACTCTCCCAACAGTATAATACAAACAACACAAATTTCACTATTTCAGCCACGAAGGAAAAGGAACGACGCTCGTTTCTTATTACAAGCAAAAATACGATCTTTAATTCTTTATAAAGCTTTTTTCTTCGGAAGATAAAGGCCTTTCTTGTAACCATATTTGCCACAACATTAATGATGCATTACAGCCACTCAATGTCCAAATCAACTCACACGCTCCCTTAAATTATGAGTACTTAACAAAATTCTTCACCATTTTCCCCCAAAGCTCAACGATTTCAAAAGCCCTCTTAAATCCCATGTCAACTTCTTGCGCCACTTTGCCCAGTTCTGCCAAATTGGAGTTGCTGGGAAGAAGAAAAAGTTTTTCAAGACTTCATCGCCAAAGTAAGCTCTAAAGATTGGATCTTTTTAATGTTAGGATCGGATACGAAGACACCCATTTTATTGTTTTTCATATTTTGTTTCTATAATGTGAAGGAAGCAGGTGTGGGTTGAGTAGGAGAGGTTTTATGTTTAAAGGAATTGTTGCTGCTGGAGCTTCAGCTGTGGCTTCAACTGTTGCTGCAGAGCCCACAAAACCCAAAGGTAAAGACTTGATTTTTTTTCTTCTTCTTTCAAATGTGTAGTTATTTGAGATTGTTTTATCTAATACCTTATTAGGTTTGGAGGAATTGCCATTTAAACCAGAGGGGTATAATTACTGGACGTGGAGAGATAGGAAAATACATTATGTGGTGGAGGGAGAGGGGCTGCCCATTGTTCTGATTCATGGATTTGGGGCTTCTGCATTTCATTGGAGGTTTGAAATTTTAGACTAAGGCTTATGTCAATGGAAATTCCAGTTATTTCAAGAAAGTTATGATCACATTGTTTTCATTGAATCATACCTACAAGACTTAGAAATGCATCACATTGTTATATTTATGCTTTGTGGTTTCTACTCAGATTGTGACTAGACCAAGTGTGTTTTCTAATTTCATAGCATGTTTCGATATCTTTAGGTACAACATACCTGAATTGGCTAAAAAATACAAGGTATATGCGATAGATTTGATAGGATTTGGCTGGAGCGAGAAGGCGCTTATTGAGTATGATGCTCTAGTGTGGAGGGATCAAGTTGTGGATTTCGTGAAGGAGGTAGTTAAAGAGCCTGCAGTTTTAGTTGGAAACAGGCAAGTCTTAATGGTGTTTATGTCCTAGTTTTAGATTATGAAGTTCGATGCTTTATTAGCTTTATTATTTGAATGGCGAACATTACACGTCTTCTTCGACTATTGTTATTACTTCATTGCTTTTTCTGTATGGGGGTTTGCTTCTTTGGATCAGCATATTCTAAAATGTACCATCAAACTTAATGCTCTTCATTTTTTGCATCCATTTGTCATGATGGTTGTACTCAATCCTTTCTTTGACTGACCTTTACAACAATTGTGCAAAACCGATAACGAGCTAAAGTCAAGCTTTTGTTTCTTGAAAATTAGAGGGTTACTATACTATTCATACTGATCAGTGTTTTTATATAACTGTGCCATCGTTATCTTTTTATTTGTCATTTTCATTTGATATTGAGGTGCAATCGATCGAAATCCATGACTGGTATGTGTAATTGTTGTCTCATCAGTCTAGGAGGATTCACTGCTTTAGTTGCAGCAGCATCACTGCAGGATCAAGCGAAGGGCATTGTATTACTGAACTCAGCGGGACAATTTGGCGATGCTGCTTCTCCTGCAACCGAGACAGAAGAAAACGTCGTGCAAAAATACATCTTGAAGCCACTGAAGGATGCTTTTCAGCGAGTTGCTCTCGGGTTTTTGTTTTGGCAAGCCAAGCAACCAGCACGCGTTGAGTCTGTCCTGAAAAGCGTACGTTACTATACATAACATCGTGAAACTTGGCTTTGATACCAGATGACGAAATTCGGTCATTTGGTTATCTCAGGTGTATGTCAACTCTGCAAACGTCGATGACTATCTAATCAATTCAATAACAAAGCCGGCGGATGATCCAAACGCTGGCGAAGTTTACTACAGGTACGAAGTTTAACTAGTAAAGCGAGTCCCATCAGTGATAGGAGTTTAATTCCCTAAGTTTTCTTGATATCTGCAGACTAATGACGCGATTCATGACCAACCAAAGGAAGTATACACTTGATAGCGTGTTGAACCAACTCTCGTGCCCGTTGCTCTTGGTATGGGGGGACTTAGATCCTTGGGTGGGCCCTGCAAAGGCTCTTCGTATCAAAGAGTTCTATCCAGGTACTTCCCTCGTAAACTTGCAGGCAGGTCACTGCCCACACGACGAGGTTCCAGAGCTTGTCAATAAGGCCCTATTGGAGTGGCTCCCAACTATCGCATCTACACCGTCCCCTCAAGCTTCATGAACATGGCATTTAGATCAATTCTTATACTGCAATGGTTGATATATTAATTGGAGTATATAATTATAAAAAGATGAATTTCTTCAGAAATATAGGAGTTGTATAGTTCTTCCACTTGAAATATTTTTACCAACAATGGTTGTTACTTGTTAAGGTTTGTTAGGGGCAATGGTTGTTATGTTTCTTCCTTTTAAATTTCTGGTGATCTTGTGTTTTACAACATGTAATATTTATTGAATTAAATATGAAGAATAAAAAAAAGTCTAAGATAACATCATTCATAAATGTCATGAGTTAGTACGTCATGGTCTGATTCTGGCAGCAAAGTCATTCGGAAAATGATAAATCTTCGTCAACCTTTTTGGTCTTTGTTATGTACCACACCCCCTCCATAAATAAGTTTTAATAGTTTAATAATTTAATAAGAGAGAAATAGAAACTAAAAAAAATAATACAGTGTCGTTGGTGGAAAATTGGACCTAGCAACTAAATAGAAAAACTTAACATAAATAGAGATTAATTTTAGATTGATGATAAAAATAGAGAAATAAGATCATAAAAAATGAATACTAATATTATTCATTTATTTGTTCTGTAATTAGCAATCTCCAGGATGAACATAATTTAAATCCTTATTATATAAGACGACTCGTGATCAATGTCGAACCAATTTTAAAGACCGAACTAGAGATCAAATTTGAGTCCCATTAGATCTAGGTTGTGAAATTATTCTTTCTCTTTTGCAAAGCATTGCATAGAACCGACTGTAGTTACCTTAAAGTTGACGTCGTCCACAATCGGTCTGCTAAGCAAAAGACTTAGGCTTTATTTGTTTCTTATACATTTAAATGTTTAAACAATATCTTATAAATGCACAAACAAACACAATATAATAATATACTGATTCTATTCGTGCAAACTGCTCAAATAATACTGAATCGGAATAAAAATGGTTTGTAGAGTTTTTCGTATACAAGTAAGATTTTTTTCGTGCTCAAAACATGTTTTCCAGTATACTAAACCTAACACAAATGGTGTAAAATATTATAGATAAAACAAATATTTAAAAGTTACGTTATGATGGGCTTGAATCTAAAACTCATAGACATTATAACTTATATTATTTCAAAAGGCTGATAGAATCAAGTAATTTTATTTAGACTAAAGTCCAATATTGGTTCCTTACATCTGACATAAAAAACATTTTAGTCACTTATATATATTAAGTCTGTTGTCTTTTGATCCCAAACAATAAGTTTTGGTCCAAAATTAATAATTCCGTTAAAAATTTAACGGTCAAACTTGATTTGACCAAATTAGTGACTTAATTTCTTAATTGAATTAACCTTAATACCATATTAATTCTCATTAATCTAATCAGATCAATATTAATTAGGTTTATAGGGTAATTTAGATTCAAAATTATCATAAATTTAATCAAAATACACTTGACTGTTGAATTTCAAATTTAATAAATTTGACCAAAAGATAATGTTTAGGATAAAAATAACAAATTTAATGTATAGTAATATAACTAAATTTTTTTCAAAACAAACGTAAAGAATTAGTTTTGGTCTATAGTCTTTGTTTATAAAAAATTCTAAGGGAACTATTATGACTTTGACTACTCATTCATGTATCATGTTAACTAAACTTATATCGTAGGGGAAAAGTTATCCATGGAGTATTTTAGTAGTACTACGAAATTACATCTGATTTGCGTTAAAATATTGACTAAAGTTGACCATTGATTAAAAAAACTTACATGCAATGTGTATACTCCTTATGCAAAAAAAAAGTAAATAAAAGTTGAGTACATTCAAAATGGTAAGAGAATTGGTATATAATTTAGGAAAGTATAGAGATGGGAAGAAGAGTAATTAAAATAATGGTAGTGAAGAATGAAACTCATTGTTAGTGTTTAATGGTGGGAGGCTGAGAGCTAGTAATATAACCCGTAAATGAATGGATGTATATGATAATATGAGTAATGAGTTTGTGCAAACTTTTTATAAATGGAAATGAGATATTTTTATGAGGCGGACATAAAAGGAAAGTGTCTTTATTTTTATGGGACGGTGCGGTATTATTTTCAACAATAAAAATTTGAGTAAACTACGCAAATGGTCCATGAACTATGCGTTTTGTACGCAAACGGTCCTTAAACTTTAAAAATATTATGAGTACTCTCTAAATTAAAGTGTAATCACAATCATGACACTTTTCCACTCTTCATCACAATTTTGACCAAAAATATCACCAGAAAGGCATTTTTGTACTTTCAAATATAAGTACATAGTACTCCCTCCGTCCCACTTTAGCAGTCTCATTGACTTTTCTGTACTCGTTTTATAAAAATGATAATAAATAGTTAAAGTGGAAAAATAATAAAGGAAAAAAGAATAATGTAGAGAAGAGTCTTATCTACATTATTCTCTTTTTTACTTTATTGTTTCTCCACTTTAACTATTTATCATCGTTTTTACAAAACGAGTGCAGTGGGACTGCTAAAGCGGGACGGAGGGAGTATAATATTTTCTCTATTTCTATCTCAATATTAATATAATATTTTATTATAAGAGTGCTTGAAATAATATTTTTCTCCAAAGCATGATAATCTTGGAATTTATGACTGATCCAGCAGGGTTAAGCCGCTGCTGTAGCGGGCCCCGCCATGGCTGCCCCATAAATGAATAGTGTTTGTATGACTGTTTATGGGAAATTCAATTGTAGTATTGAGGAAGAGAGAATGGAGGAATGGAAGAAGAACTAGGAGCTATATAAATATATTGAAGCTTGGAATCTATATATGCTTTGCGACTTTTCAATTTTATAATCCAATTCCAATTCCAATAAAATAACACGCTTTTCTTTACCAGTTCAGACTAATAAAATCTAGTAATTACTAATTTGTCAACTAAATACATGCTGTTTTTTTAAAAAAAACTAATAAGACGTCATAATTTGATTTGTTGATTTTGAAAACAAAATTTGAATTGGGATTCGTGATTTGTGATTTGTGTGAATTTGAAAATACAGATTTATCAAATTTTTACTTATTATCGTTGCAGCGTGTAAAAATTGTAAAGATATCATTATAATATTGAATGTTTATGCTTATAAAAGTAGTGAATGTTTCACGCGTATAATTGTATGTAATGCAAGAATAGTATTAAAGTGTATAAATACTATGTTTGGCAACGATCACACTTCACGTGAAACTTCAAGACTCGTGTAAATTTTGTCAAAATTGCACTGCAAAGATTATTATAATACCTAATTCAATTCAGAGCAACTCCCTCAAGCACACATAATTAGATTTCAGTCCCAAAATTAGGTAAATTTTAGCGCGTAAATTTGAGTATATAAAACCCTCGATGATCGGATGGCTATAGAATAAGGATTTCGAATTTTGACACACAATTGCATACATTTTCTCGACTCTAAATCATGGGGCAATGCTTCTCCGATGTTAACGGCGGTAAGCAGGCGGTTGGTGGAGCCACTACCGCCGCCGCCACCGCAACCGCCACCGCCGCCGCTTCTGGCCCTAACGACGCCGTCGACCTCTTCTTCAGGGCTAGAGGAGAACACAGTCTTTGCACGCAAATTGAGGTAGCGAATCTTCGATACACTGTTCATCAAAGCATGTTGCAATATTTAATTCCACTCCCTTATTTAATAGATTTTCCTAAGTGGTTGCTTAGGTCAAGACCATCTCCGACCATACACTAGTTTTTGGTATACCAAACTTCTCCGATCATACTGCGAATATAAACCTAATTTTGCGATTGTCTATGAAACAACAACAAATATTGATGTGTGATACATATACTAAAAAATGGCGTAAAATTTGAGTCTGGTTAAATGATTGGAGTAAAATTACTTTTTGGTGAAGTAAAATTTGAGTCCGGTTAAAATGTTGGAGGTAAATTACTTTTTGGTGATACAAATATGAGTCCGGTTAAAATGTTGGAGGTAAATTACGTTTTGGTGATACAAATACTCAGAAATAGGTTTGAGTTTGGGGTAAATGGTGGGAGATGACTGAACAAGACTATATATAATAGGTTGACTTCAAAAGCTACTGTAGTTTTTTGCATGAACGTTGCATCTTTACTGTTGAAGAACCCTACATTTTTCAAAATCCACCACCTAAGAACACAATGTAAATATCTTTTTGGTTCATGGAATATCCCTCCAGTTTTCACGCTTCGAATTTACATATTGATGGGGTCCTGTTTCACGAATTACACAGAGGTTGATGATGTTTACTGAATCAAATTTCAGAAAAATAGTTTACCTTCAAATAAGTGGAGTCGGGTCCTTTGAGTGTTGTGACTTATTACTACTTACGCTGGTTTCCTCTGTTCACATTTTTAAAGACAAACATTAACAAAGAGATCCCTTCATTAATCAACAATGGTGTTCAACTGTTCATAGTGGAAAGTGATAACCAAACCTTGATGAAGGACTTAGTTTTATCTCTCATTGTAACATTTTGTCTATTCTATTTGCAGCTGTCTCTATCGGCTTCAAAGCTTCTCGATCTCGATTTTACATCCAAGGTAAAAGAAGAGCTTAAGTAGGATCTTGGGACGTGTTATCTTGTTTTATATTCTCTGTTGTATAAGGTGTCTTATTATTCTGTTTCTTGGCCAATGTTTCTGTCTTTATTTCTGTGGACCATATAGCTTATTTCTTGTCCCCCTTTTCCTTTTTTTTTAAAGGTAATTAGTCGTTTACTTGCTGTTGACTTGTGTTCTGTGTCTAGGTCAATGTTTTTGTCTTTATTTTTTGTGGACAAATAGCTTATTTCCTTTCCCTTTTTTTTAAAAGAATAGAATTGACATGCAGCATGCATGGATTCATTCCTTTGTCCATTCTGATCTAGCAAGTCTTGATTTACTGTTCACTGACCATATTATTTCTACTGTAGTTGCTTATAGGTAATTTAAGGTGCATATATTTTTCTTTATTTCAGAGTGATCCTATGGCAGTGGTTTACATGAAGAGAAGGGACGGGAAGCTTGAAGAGATAGGCCGCACCGAAGTAATATTGAACAGTCTAGAACCGAGTTGGATTCAGAAGATAAATATTACATATCAGTTTGAGGTTGTTCAAACGCTAATGTAAGTGAATCATGTGTTGGATTCGTTTCCTTTGAGATCTGTTTCTCACCTTCCCTTTGCAAACCTAAACTAGTTATATTGACCTGATATCACCTTTTCCAGGTTTCGCGTGTATGATGTCGATTCTAAATATCACAATTTACCTGTGAAGGTATGATGTATTTCTGGCTTGTCATTTTTGTGGACTTGAGATAATACCAAGTCACTTAATGTCCAAAATAGTTAGGAATTTCCAAATACTTAAGTCAATTTTTTTGTTAATTTTTCAGACGCTGAAATTGCAAGACCAAGATTTCCTTGGTGAAACGACCTGTGCTGTCTCTGAGGTGAGTTCTTTTCTTTTCTACACTGTTGTTGGATTATGTTGTTCAATTGTGAATGTGGCACCTCTATGTGCCTTTTTCAGTTCTAGCATTTCTGCACATTTCTAGGCAAGTCTAATCCACATTTTGCACGCATATTCTGCCTTATAACCGTCCATTTTGGAGTAATTTGATCATCATTCTGTCACTATCAAATTTCCACTGCAGATTATTACTAAACGTGACCGGAGTTTGACCTTGAATCTGCGTAATACCGACGGAATTAGAGGTTCGGGAAATAAGGGGACATTAACTGTGCGTGCAGATGAAACTGTTGCTTCAAGGAATGCCATAGAGCTTAGATTCCGTTGTTCAGCGCTAGAAAACAAAGACACATTCTCCACAAGTGTAAGTATCTTCAGATCCACAGTTGTTGAGATGGTCAACTACCATTTCAAGTGTCTGGTTTCACTCATTTTTCTTATAAATTGATTTGCAGGATCCTTTCTTAAGAATCTCTAGAGCTTCTGAGAACGGAGGTTATATTCCTATTTGCAAGACTGAAGTCGTGAACAACAACTTGAATCCAACATGGAAACCTCTGTGCCTAACCATGCAACAATTTATGAGCAAGGTAGCTATTACTTGCAACTGCATTTATGGGGAGAGGAAAATGTCCTATACATGTGTATTCCATTGTGTATATGTTTCAATCTGTATAGTCATCTCTCCATAAGCATATGCAATTTTCAACCTTTTACTTTCATTCTATCTAACAAAACACGAATCACAAAGTTTACAACTCCATAAGGTGTCAATTTCCTGTCCAACTCCTTGACTTTTTTCTGATTTGATCTATGTATTGTATTTTGAAGGAGAACCCCTTGCTTATTGAGTGTTTTGATTTCAACACCAATGGAAATCATGTACTGATCGGGTACATATATCTCCATTCTTCTCACCATTTGTATATTGCATTTCACTCCTTTTCCTTCACTTTTGTACTCCATTATGATAATGTACATCAACATTCTCCTTCTGTCAACAGAAAAGTGCAGAAATCCGTTGCAGAAATTGAAGCCCTTCACCAAAGTAGAGCTTGTGCTAATCTCATCTCACCGCCTTCTGCATTCAGGCACCATGAGAAGGTATTCAATCTCCCCAAGTTTCTGTATCTGCTGTTGCAACTTGTTCTCAGTTCTAACATATGCTCATCCAGATTATGAAAAGTCAAATTTTTGTCGATGGATTTGTCGAGAAACAACTGTATAGCTTTATTGACTACATCTCCAGTGGATATGAACTCAATTTTATGGTTGCTGTTGACTTCACTGGTACACAACTTGATTCCCCATTACAAAACTCTACTTGTTCCCATGGTTCATAATGCAACCTGAATAATGCGTATATGTATCTTCAGCTTCGAATGGAAAACCCACAACTCCGGGATCTCTGCATTACATTGATCATTCAGGTCGCCTCAATGCCTACCAGCAGGTAACACTGAATAACTATGGCAATTTTATAGACTATGATGATGGGTGATTTTCAAGAATCTAAAGAAATCTTAGCTAACTAATTCGTATAGCAGTTATCCGACCATGAGAAATAGTTCTTCACCTAAAATTCTCGATTGTAAACTCCATTAACTTCATTTGGCCATATGCCCACAGAAGATCTATATATAAGTATGCATATACATGTGTATTTGCATTTGCTTGTTTAAATATTACTCTATGTGAATATCTAAATGATTGTTGCTAAAAACACATTGCAGGCTATAATGGAGGTCGGGGAGGTGATACAGTTCTATGATTCAGACAGACGCTTTCCTGCTTGGGGATTTGGTGGGATAACACCCAATGGATCTGTATCTCACTGTTTTAACTTAAACGGAAGTCCAACTGATTTTGAGGTAAATACAATGTCTAATTAGTTGATTGATCAGAGATTCTCCTTATTAGTTATGATCTGCCCTTTGAATGCAAAGGGTATTGCATATCTACTGCAGAGAAACACATGAGATGATGCTCTTACTGTTGTCTAAAATGTGCTACACATATACCATTCTGAACATCTGCAAATTGTTGAATGTTCCGTTGTCTTATTTAATCACTTCAGGTAGAAGGTGTCGAAGGTATTATGGCTGCTTACTCGGCCGCTCTACACAACGTCAGTCTCTCTGGACCTACGCTATTTGGCCGAGTTATAGACAAGGCTGCAGATATCGCTGGTCACTCTCTTTCTTGTAACCAAGCCAAGTATTACGTTCTCTTGATTATAACAGTAAGCAACTGAGAAAAACCCTAATCTCCACTTGCCAAATTGTGTTTGTTATATTCATCTTGGTAATAAGGCTTTAAAATATGTAGGACGGCGTGGTATCTGACCTTAAAGAAACAATAAATTCTGTGGTGAAGGCATCCGACTTACCCCTCTCAATCCTCATCGTTGGAGTTGGAGATGCAGATTTCAAGGATATGGAAGTATGTCTCAAAACTCATCCTTAAAATTAATGGGGGTTTCTTGTAGTATTAAGGATGCTAAAAATTTCCAAATTTCTTGCTTAAGATTCTTGACGCTGACAAGGGGCGGTGATTAGAGAGCACTAGCGGAAGGGTGGCAACGCGCGACATTGTTCAGTTCGTTCCAATGCGCGAAGTGCATGGTGAGTGTATGTTAAATTCTAGAAAGATGTAACATGAAAATGTAACGGAGTCAGATTTTGTTAACCCGTGTTGGTTTCGTGCAGCCGGTCAAATATCCGTGGTTCAGTCTCTTCTCGAAGAACTGCCGTCGCAGTTTCTGAGTTACATGCGTTGTAGAGATTTCAAGCCCCTCAATGTTCCTCCGTTTTAGATCAAATTCGAAACTAAGCTAGTCTACATTACTTTGCACTTCACAATTTGTTTTGATTTTTATTGTTGAAATGGAATTGCTGTTGTTAATATGGAGTAACTATATTTTCATTTATATTGTCAAAGAGTGATATTATCTCAAGACAATCAAGTTGCATGAGAAAGGATTAAAGGAATCTTGTTAATGGTAGATGCTTCACACTTTTCCTTTACACCCTTCATTCTTGACAGTGCTACTACTGTTTTTTTGTTTTCATAATGTTATGAGGCATTTTATTTAAGGGATATTGGTCCTAAAACCATGAACTTTGGTTAAACTTTAGTATTTTTCACAAACTTTAATATTAATCTAAAATATCACAAATTTTACATTTTGTTTGTTATTTTCCATGGTAGGTTAATCATCACCATATCCAACCAACTTCCGTGCATTTTTTTGTCCTACTTGTTACTACTATCAACGTAATTTTTTACGTAGCTTTTTATCCTACTTGTCACGAACTTAAAATGTAATCTAAAATATTATAAACATTTCACGGTTGTCCACGTATAATAAGATTTTTGCCGAAGATATCTTATTTGGGTTGCCATGGGAAATAACAAAGAAAATGTAAAGTTTGTGAATTATAGATCAATTTAAAAGTTCGTGGAAAGTATAAAAAATTTGGCCAAAGTTTATGATTTTAGACTTTTAGAGACCAATTTCCCTTTATTTAATCCTACCCCATATTCACCTAACCTAATGACGTAAAAAAAAGGAAAGGAAAATGAAAATTATCTCAGGTGTATGTCAACTTTGCAAACGTCGATGACTATCTAATCAATTCAATAACAAGGCCGGCAGATGATCAAAACGCTGGCGACGTATACTACAGGTACGAAGTTGAACAAGTAAAGCAAGTCCCATCCGTGATAGGAGTTTAATTAATTTTCTAAGGTGACATTCGGTTGTCATAACTAATAATCATGAGATTATCCATCTAGGATTAAGTTGAGGGGATTAATCTTATGAACCAAACATGATATATATATTTAATCATGAGATTTAGTCTTGCCAACCGAACACCCCCTTAAGTTTCTTAATATCTGCAGACTAATGATGCAATTCATGACCAACCAAAGAAAGTATACACTTGATAGCGTGCTGAACCGTTGCTCTTGGTATGGGGGACTTAGATCCTTGGGTGGGCCCTGCAAAGGCTCTTCGTATCAAAGAGTTCTATCCAGGTACTTCCCTCGTAAACTTGCAGGCAGGTCACTGCCCACACGACGAGGTTCCAGAGCTTGTCAATAAGGCCCTATTGGAGTGGCTCCCGACTATCGCATCTACACCGTCTCCTCAAGCTTCATGAACATACATGGCATTTAGATCAATTCTGATTGATATATTAATTGGTACTTCATTCCGAATGATAAATATTCGTCAACCTTTTTGGTCTTTGTTATGTCCTATAAAAATTGAGACAAAACTTTTAGGCACGGAGATTAAGAATTTATATTAAATAAATAAGAGAGATGAAAAAAGTAGGAAAGATAAGAGAGAGTAAAGTAAATGATGGAATAAAGTAAGAGTGATTAGATGTTTTGTTTTTTGTTAAAAAAGAAAATGACTCAACTTTATTGGAACGGACTAAAAAGGAATACGACTCAACTTTTATGGGACGGAGGGAGTACTATATACCCCTCCATAAAAAAAATATTCTCCCTCCATCTATCATTTTTCCTTTTCTATCTTTTCACCAACTATTCTTTATAAAATAATTAAATTTATTATAAAACTAATAATATAAAAGTAAGACTCACGTACTAATAACTTTTCTATCCAACTATTCTTAATAATATTTAACAATTTCTTAAAACTCACACCAGTCAAATATGAGCCATTTAATCATAGACAATAGTCTTGTAGACAATACTTCATCCTCCCACAAAAGTATATACTTTTAGTTGGACACGGGTTTTAATAACAATTGAAAAAGTAAGAAATAGAATAAGAAAAATGAATTAAAATATTATTAATGGATAACGGGTTTCAACTTTCACCTCATTAGAAATAAAGGAATTTTCAAAATTCAAAAGTGAATGTTATTGTGGAACGGATTAAAAATGAAAAAAAAATGTATATTCTTATGAGATAGAGAGAGTATAAGTTTCACGGTTTAAACCTAGTTAAATAAAAGAGAAATAGAAAGAAAAAAAATATGGTCGATGGAAAATTGGACCTAGCTACTAAATAGAAAAACTTATCGTAAATAGATAAGAGAGATTAAATTTTAGTTGATGATAAAAATAGACAAATAAGATCATTGTTTTATGAATGAATATAATATTATTCATTTATTTGTTCTGTAATTTGCAATCGCCAGAACGAGCATGATTTAAATCCTTATTATTTACAACTCTCTTCTCTTTTAAAGCATGCGAGTACAAAAATATATTTTCCACTTAGCATTATTTACAAAAGTAATTCTTTTTGTTAACAAGCAACAAATGTTAATTAGTATGATATGTTATTGCATGATTTGCCTTAGAATTAAAAAATAAAATGAAGCCAAAATATGATAAAATGACGTTATAAAATGAAAGACCTGCATCCCAATAAATACACCAAGTCGTTTTTCTAAGTATAGTTTTTTTAATCTATTAGCTTAAAGGAATTTCATTTAATAGATTAAATTCAATTTTGCACGGATCAATGTGCCTCATGTGCACGAATCGTGCACATGCTTCGCATGATTTGACCGTAAGCGGCACGAGCACGTCTGACCTCGTTTGATATATGTGCCCCAGCATACTTCCACGATACTTTCACTGCGTCGCACTATTTCATTAACTCATTTCACTCACATTTTATTATAAAACTAATATATAAAAATAGATTTCATATTTCACTATTTTTTCTATTCACTTTCCTTGATGTATTTCTTAAAACTCATATTGAAGTTAAATAAAAATCCTAATACCAGATGAAGGGAGTAATATTTTTCATTTGTGATACTATCTCATATACGAATGGAATAATCTTTTATAGATAAATAAACAAAAATTTAAAAATTACGTTACAATGGGCATGAAACTGAAACTGTTATAATTTATATTATTTCAAAAGGTTGATAGAAAGAAGAAATTTTATTTAGACAAAAGTCCAAAAATTGATCTTTTATATTTGGTATAAAATTTTTTTTAGTCTTATACATTAACTTTATTACCTTTTGGTTCCAAATAATATGTTTTGATCCAAAGTTAATAATTCCATTAAAAACTTATCAGTCAAACATAATTTAACCAAATTAGTGACTTAATTTCTTAATCTAATCAACCTTATTAATAATCATTAATTTAATCAGATTAATATTAATTAGATTAATCAGATTATTTAGATTTATAATTAAATTATAAATTTAGTCAAAATACATTTTACCTTTAAGTTTTATGGAGTTATTAACTTTAAATAAAAACATAATGTTTGAAACTCAAAAATAACAAAGTTAATATATAGAACAAAATTTTTTAAAGGCAACCGTAAGTGATTAATTTGGTTTTTAGTCTTTAGTCTTTTATTTATAAAAATGCATGGCAACTATTATGACTTTGACGACTGATCATTCATACATCATGTTATATGACGCAACTTTATAACGTAGGGGAAACTTTATCCATGGAGTGTTTATTACTATGAAATTACATTTGATTTGCGTTAAAAACTTAAAATATTGACTAAAGTTGTATACTCTATCTGATAAAAATATATAAAAAATACTTCCCTGATCCTTAAAAATGGTGAACTATTTCTATTTTTTGTCCGTCTATAAAACATATGAACTTTCCTAATTTTGGCAACTCCTTTTTTTTAATGAGGTGAGATTTATTATTAACTAACAATATTTTAAAAACTTTTTTTTTCTATTCTTTCTTACTTTTCCAATTATGCATTAAAACCGTGTCAAATCAAATGTTCATACTCATTACTCATTAGGAACGGATGGAGTAATGAACTAATGATACTTTGTATGACATATGAATTAATGTATAATTGATAAAGTAAAAGAAATGAGAAGAATAATAGTTAAAATAGTTTTAGTGGATAATGAGATTCACATTATATGAGTAATGAGTTTGGGAGAACTTTCCATAAATAAAAATGAGATATTTTTATAGGACGGACAAAAAAGGAAAATGTCATTTTTAATGGGACAGGGGGAGTATTATTTCCAACATTTGAGTGAACTGCGCAAATGATCTCTATACTAGACGTTGTCCTCGGACTTTAAAAATGGGTAGTCTCTGAATTAAGGTGTAATCACATTAATGATATTTTTTCACTATTCATCACAATTTAGAACAAAAAATGCCCTGGCATGGATGACATTTTTTAACTTTCATATCTAGATACTGAATAGAATATTTTCTCTATCTCTCTGTAATTAGATATGATATTTTTTTATAGTTTGAGTACCCGAAATTCATTTCACCTTTTCAATCACTTTACCTCAAATTCTCTCTCCTTTCTTTATAACTTTTAGAAAATAAAAAATTAAAATTAAAAATTTATAACCATAACCCTGAGCAAGATAATCTTAGAATTTATAACTGATCCAGGCATCCAGCCAGGGTTATTGAATTGTACTACTACTATTGAGGAAGAAGATAATGGAGGAATGGGAAGAAAAGCTAGAAGCTATATACATACATAATACATTGAAGCTTGGAATCTATATATGCTTAGCAAGTTTTTTGTTTCATAATCCAATTTAATTTACGTTCCTTCAAATTTCAATGATATAACATGCTTTTATAAACCAGTTCAGATTAATAAAATCTAATCAAATACTCCATATATTAGTATAATTTGATTAGTAGAATTTGAAACTAAATTTGAATTCGGATTTGTGATTTGTGTGAATTTGAGAATACAGATTTATCAAATTTTTAGTTATTATAATTGTATTGTTAAAAATTGCAAAGATATCATTAAGAGCATTCACAGTGATGTGAGAGTCCTCCCAAAAATATCTCCCACTACATGACTCACATCACTAAGCCCTTCCACAAGCTTCCCAATAGTCCTCCACTTTAATTTATTTTAATTATTAATGTTTATCAAATATTAAAAAAAATAAAGTGTAATGAATTATATATATAAAATATAAATCTAAAATTTATTAATTTTTTTTTAAAAAATTGGGAGCGGGCTAAGCGGTCAGGGCACAATAGGTGCCGTTCCACTGCCGTCCCGGCTCGGCCACAATCTTGATATCGGTGCTTTCTCTCTCCTCAAGAGGGCTCTACCGTTGCAACAGGAGCCTTCCTGACTGCCTTCCCAGAAGGCGGTGGGAAGGGCTCCTATAGTGAAAGTATATATGGAGTGAATGTTATTCACGCGTATTATTATAATGCAAGAATATATTCCGTATTAAATAAATACTATGTATGGCACCTTCGTACGTATTCAACGACTACAATTCACGTGAAACTTCCAAGTTAAATTTGGTCGAAACTGAATGGCGAAGAATTCTAAGGTTTGGAAATTAATTACTACTATACATAATTCAATTCCTTGTGAATTGCTCAAGCCCTACCTAATTAAAATTCAATCCAAAATT
>NC_062967.1:51645466-51668386 GCF_023119035.1 Salvia hispanica
ATTAGAGAGCACTAGCGGAAGGGTGGCAACGCGCGACATTGTTCAGTTCGTTCCAATGCGCGAAGTGCATGGTGAGTGTATGTTAAATTCTAGAAAGATGTAACATGAAAATGTAACGGAGTCAGATTTTGTTAACCCGTGTTGGTTTCGTGCAGCCGGTCAAATATCCGTGGTTCAGTCTCTTCTCGAAGAACTGCCGTCGCAGTTTCTGAGTTACATGCGTTGTAGAGATTTCAAGCCCCTCAATGTTCCTCCGTTTTAGATCAAATTCGAAACTAAGCTAGTCTACATTACTTTGCACTTCACAATTTGTTTTGATTTTTATTGTTGAAATGGAATTGCTGTTGTTAATATGGAGTAACTATATTTTCATTTATATTGTCAAAGAGTGATATTATCTCAAGACAATCAAGTTGCATGAGAAAGGATTAAAGGAATCTTGTTAATGGTAGATGCTTCACACTTTTCCTTTACACCCTTCATTCTTGACAGTGCTACTACTGTTTTTTTGTTTTCATAATGTTATGAGGCATTTTATTTAAGGGATATTGGTCCTAAAACCATGAACTTTGGTTAAACTTTAGTATTTTTCACAAACTTTAATATTAATCTAAAATATCACAAATTTTACATTTTGTTTGTTATTTTCCATGGTAGGTTAATCATCACCATATCCAACCAACTTCCGTGCATTTTTTTGTCCTACTTGTTACTACTATCAACGTAATTTTTTACGTAGCTTTTTATCCTACTTGTCACGAACTTAAAATGTAATCTAAAATATTATAAACATTTCACGGTTGTCCACGTATAATAAGATTTTTGCCGAAGATATCTTATTTGGGTTGCCATGGGAAATAACAAAGAAAATGTAAAGTTTGTGAATTATAGATCAATTTAAAAGTTCGTGGAAAGTATAAAAAATTTGGCCAAAGTTTATGATTTTAGACTTTTAGAGACCAATTTCCCTTTATTTAATCCTACCCCATATTCACCTAACCTAATGACGTAAAAAAAAGGAAAGGAAAATGAAAATTATCTCAGGTGTATGTCAACTTTGCAAACGTCGATGACTATCTAATCAATTCAATAACAAGGCCGGCAGATGATCAAAACGCTGGCGACGTATACTACAGGTACGAAGTTGAACAAGTAAAGCAAGTCCCATCCGTGATAGGAGTTTAATTAATTTTCTAAGGTGACATTCGGTTGTCATAACTAATAATCATGAGATTATCCATCTAGGATTAAGTTGAGGGGATTAATCTTATGAACCAAACATGATATATATATTTAATCATGAGATTTAGTCTTGCCAACCGAACACCCCCTTAAGTTTCTTAATATCTGCAGACTAATGATGCAATTCATGACCAACCAAAGAAAGTATACACTTGATAGCGTGCTGAACCGTTGCTCTTGGTATGGGGGACTTAGATCCTTGGGTGGGCCCTGCAAAGGCTCTTCGTATCAAAGAGTTCTATCCAGGTACTTCCCTCGTAAACTTGCAGGCAGGTCACTGCCCACACGACGAGGTTCCAGAGCTTGTCAATAAGGCCCTATTGGAGTGGCTCCCGACTATCGCATCTACACCGTCTCCTCAAGCTTCATGAACATACATGGCATTTAGATCAATTCTGATTGATATATTAATTGGTACTCCCTCCGTCTCACAAAAGATGTCACACTTGTGGGACGACATAGAATTTTAGGAGGTTTTATTTTGTGTGTTAAATGAAGAAATAAAATATTATTTTTATATTCATGTGAGGGAGAACTTTTTCCAAAAATGGAAATGTGACATCTTTTGTGGGACAAACTAAAAAGGAAAATGTGACATCTTTTGTGGGACGGATAGAGTATATAATTTTGAAAGGATGAATTTCTTCAGAAGTTGCATAGTTCTTCCACTTGAATTTTGTTTTACCAACAATGGTGGTTGTTATGGTTTGTAGGAGCAATGGTAGCTAAGTTTCTTCCTTATAATTTTCTGCTGATCTTGTGTTGATTGAATTAAATATGAAGAATAAAAAAAGTCTAAGATAACATCATTCATCATAAATGTCATGAGTTAGTACGTCATGGTCTGATTCTGGCAGCAAAGTCATTCCGAATGATAAATATTCGTCAACCTTTTTGGTCTTTGTTATGTACTATACCCCTCCATAAAAAAAATTATTCTCCCTCCATCTATCATTTTTCCTTTTCTATCAGTTCACCAACTATTCTTTATAAAATAATTAAATTTTTTTATAAAACTAATACTCCCTCCGTCCCGGCTAAGATGACACATTGCTTAGCCGGCACGGGATTTTAAGAGTTATTGGTTAAAGTGTTTAATTGGAGAGAGAAGGTGTATGTGAGTATTAAAGTAGAGAGATAAAGAAAGATGAATATTTTAATAGGAGTGAGAAAAAGTGGTTGAGTGTATTAATTGGAGAGAGAAAGTTACCAAAAAAGGAAATATGTCATCTTAGTTGGGACAAACTAAAAAGGAAAACGTGTCATCTTGAACGGGACGGAGGGAGTAATATAAAAGTAAGACTCACGTTCTACTAACTTTTCTATCCAACTATTCTTAATACTCCTATATTTAACAATTTTTTAAAACTCACACCAGTCAAATATGAGACATTTAATCATAGACAGTAGTCTTGTAGACAATACTTCATCCTCCCACAAAAGTACATACTTTTAGTTGAACATGAGTTTTAATAATAATTGGAAAAGTAAGAAATAGAATAAGAAAAATGAATTAAAATATTATTAGTGGATAACGGGTTTCACCACATTCAGGGGCGGAGGGAGGGTGGGGCCAGGGGGGCCCATGGTCCCCCCACTAATTTTTAAAAATCACAGGGGTATTTTAGTAATTTCACATTAATTATAATTTATAATATATATCTAATATTAAAGATAGTTCAGCAAAATTATACACCATAAATCGTTTCTCTTAATTAGTTTTCTCCTTCTGCCACAGTTCTACTCCTTCTGCAACGTTATCTGAAATCTGATTATCTAAAACTAGGTATATTTTAAAACACAAATATAATTCAATTGATTTTTCTATATATGTTGTTTTTTTTTATTGACTGCAATAGTTATGTAAATTGAGACCTAAATAATCATATTCAAGCTCTAAATTGGTACACATAAAATTCAAATGGGGAGAAAGAAGATAGCTTATGTAATTCAATGCTACGGCGGTTCTGTGTTGGAATTCTTTAACCCCTATTCTTAATTTGATGTGTATGCATTAATAGTTTTGCATTATTTGATTTGTGACAACTAACATTATAGATTTGAGCATATTGTATATTTTGTTTACTCTTTATTCTTTTAGTTGTGAAGAATAAGATGAACTTTATCATTTTTTGTGTATGATTTATATTTTGCAAACTTAATCATTGTTGACTATTTTTGTAGGTATATGGATCGTTATTTCAAGAAACTTTCTTCCGTTGATTCTTCATTAGTTGAATGATTGCTTAGTTCCTTATATAGAAAAGGATGTGTTTGTTAAAGTTACCAATGAATTTATCATGCAGCGATTTCAAAAGATGAAGAATAGAAGACAAATGTTATGATGTGATTGCATTTAATTTTTATATTTTGAACCTTATAATTTAATTTATGTAATTTTTTTTAAGTTTAAATTTGGACCCCCCATGATGAAATTTTTGGCTCCGCCACTTACCACATTAGAAATAAAGGAATTTTCAAAATTCAAAAATGCATATTATTGTGGAACGGATTAAAAATGAAAAAAATGCATATTCTTATGAGATATAGAGAGAGTATAAGTTTCACAGTTTAAACATAGTTAAATAAAAGAGAAATAGAAATAAAAGAATATGGTTGATGGAAGATTGGACCTAGCTACTAAATAGAAAAACTTATCGTAAATACTAAATAGATAAGAGAGATTAAATTTTAGTTGATGATAAAAATAGACAAATAAGATCATTCTTTTATGAATGAATATAATATTATTCATTTATTTGTTCTGTAATTTGCAATCTCCAGAACGAGCATGATTTAAATCCTTATTATTTACAACTCTTTTCTCTTTTAAAGCATGCGAGTACAAAAATATATTTTCCACTTAGCATAATTATTTACAAAAGTAATTCTTTTTGTTAACAAACAACAAATGTTAATTAGTATGATATGTTATTGCATGATTTGCCTTAGAATTAAAAAATAAAATGAAACCAAAATATGATAAAATGACGTTATAAAATGAAAGACCCGCATCCCAATAAATACACCAAGTCGTTTTTCTAAGTATAGTTTTTTTTTTTTTTTAAATTCACATGCCAAAGTACGAGTCATTGTATAATTTTAACATTAGCTTAAAGGAATTTCATTTAATAGATTAAATTCAATTTTGCACAATGTGCCTCATGTGCACGAAGTGCACGAATCGTGCACATGCTTCGCATGATTTGACTGTAAGCGGCACGAGCACGTTTGACCTCGTTTGATATATGTGCCCCAGCATGCTTCCACAATACATTTACTGCGTCGCACTATTTCATTAACTCATTTTACTCACATTTTATTATAAAACTAATATATAAAAATAAATTTCATATTTCACTATTTTTTCCATTCACTTTCCTTAATATATTTCTTAAAACTCATATTAAAGTTAAATAAAAATCCTAATACCAGACGAAGGGAGTAATTATTTTCATTTGTGATACTATCTCATATACGAATGGAATAATCTTTTACAGATAAATAAACAAAAATTTAAAAATTACGTTACAATGGGCATGGAACTGAAACTGTTATAATTTATATTATTTCAAAAGGTTGATAGAAAGAAGAAATTTTATTTAGACAAAAGTCCAAAAATTGATCTTTTATATTTGGTATTAAATTTTTTTTAGTCCTATACATTAAGTCTATTACCTTTTGGTTCCAAACAATATGTTTTATCCAAAGTTAATAATTCCATTAAAAACTCATCAGTCAAACATAATTTAACCAAATTAGTGACTTAATTTCTTAATCTAATCAACCTTATTAATTATCACTAATTTAATCAGATTAATATTAATTAGATTAATCAGATTATTTAGATTTATAATTAAATTATAAATTTAGTCATAATACATTTTACCTTTAAGTTTTATGGAGTTATTAACTTTAAATAAAAGCATAATGTTTGAAACTCAAAAATAACAAAGTTAATATATAGAACTAAATTTTTTAAAGGCAACCGTAAGTGATTAATTTGGTTTTTAGTCTTTAGTCTTTTATTTATAAAAATTCATGGCAACTATTATGACTTTGACGACTGATCATTCATACATCATGTTATATGACGTCACTTTATAACGTAGGGGAAACTTTATCCATGGAGTGTTTATTACTATGAAATTACATTTGATTTGCGTTAAAAACTTAAAATATTGACTAAAGTTGTATGCTCTATCTAATAAAAATATATAAAAGATACTTCCCTGATCCTTAAAAATGTGAACTATTTCTATGTTTTGTCCGTCCATGAAAATATGAACTTTCTAATTTTGGCAACTCCTTTCTTTTTAATGAAGAGATTTATTGTCCACTAACAATATTTTAAAAACTTTTTTTTTCTATTCTCTCTTACTTTTCCAATTATGCATTAAAACCGTGTCAAACCAAATGAACTAATATACTTTGCATGACATATGAATTAATATATAATTAATAAAGTAAAAGAAATGAGAAGAATAATAGTTAAAATAGTTTTAGTGGATAATGGGATTCACATTATATGAGTAATGAGTTTGGGAGAACTTTCCATAAATGAAAATGAGATATTTTTATAGGACGAACAAAAAAGGAAATTGTCATTTTTAATGGGACAGAGGGGGTATTATTTCCAACAAAAAGAATTTGAGTGAACTGTGCAAATGGTCCCTATACTACGCGTTGTCCTCGGACTTTAAAAATGGGTAGTCTCTTAATTAAGGTGTAATCATATTAATGATACTTTTTCACTATTCATCACAATTTTGAACAAAAAATGCCCTAAGGCATGGATGACATTTTTGAACTTTCATATCTAGATACTGAATATAGTAATATTTTCTCTATCTCCCTGTAATTAGATATGATATTTTCTTATAATTTGAGTACTGGAAATAATATTTTTCATTTCACCTTTTCAATCACTTTACCTCATATTCTCTCTCTCCTCTCTCTATAACTTTTAGAAAGTAAAAAAATTTAAATTAAAAATTTATAACCATAACCCTGAGCAAGATAATCTTAGAATTTATAACTGATCCAGGCATCCAGCCAGGGTTATTGAATTGTACTACTACTATTGAGGAAGAAGATAATGGAGGAATGGGAAGAAAAGCAAGAAGCTATATACACACATAATACATTATGCTTAGCGAGTTTTTTATTTTCATAATCCAATTTAATTTACGTTCCTTCAAATTTCAATGATATAACATGCTTTTATAAACCAGTTCAGATTAATAAAATCTAATCAAATACTCCATATATTAGTATAATTTGATTAGTAGAATTTGAAACTAAATTTGAATTCGGATTTGTGATTTGTGTGAATTTGAGAATACAGATTTATCAAATTTTAGTTATTATAATTATATTGTTTAAAATCGCAGATATCATTGCATCAATTAAGACCATTCACAGTGACGTGAGAGTCCTCCCAAAAATATCTTCCGCTGCATGGCTCACATCACTAAGCCAATAGTCCTCCAATTTAATTTATTTTAATTATTAATATTTATTAAATATTAAAAAAAAGTTGTAATGAATTGTATATATAGAATAGAAATGTAAAATTTATTAACTTTTTTTAAAAAATATTGGGAGCGCTCAGCGGTCGGTGCACAATAGGCGCCGTCCCACCGCCATCCCGGCTCGGCCACAATCTTGATATCGGCGCTTTTCTCTCTCCTCAGGAGGGCTCAACCGTTGCAATAGGAGCCTTCCTGACCGCCTTCCCAGAAGGCGGTTGGAAGGGCTCCTATAGTGAAGGTATATATGGAGTAAATGTTATTCACACGTATTATTATAATGCAAGAATATATTCCGTATTAAATAAATACTATGTATGGCACCTTCGTACGTATTCAACGACTACAATTCACGTGAAACTTCCAAGTTAAATTTGGTCGAAACTGAATGGCGAAGAATTCTAAGGTTTGGAAATTAATTACTACTATACATAATTCAATTCCTTGTGAATTGCTCAAGCCCTACCTAATTAAAATTCAATCCAAAATTAGGATAGCGCGTAAATTTGAGTATATAAAACCCTCGATGATCGGATGGCTATAGAGTAAGGTTTTCGGATTTGGCTACACAATTGCATACTACATTTTGTCGACTCTAAATCATGGGGCAATGCTTCTCTGATGTTAACGGCGGTAAGCAGGCGGTTGGTGGAGCCACTACCGCCGCCGCTTCTGGCCCAAACGACGCCGTCGACCACTTCTTCAGGGCTAGAGGACAACACAGTCTTAGCACTCAAATTGAGGTAGGGAATCTTCGATACACTGTTCATCAACGCATGTACAATATTTAATTCCATGCCCTAAGTTGTTCTCTAACCATATACCAAATCTCAATTTTGGTATATAAAACTTCTCCCATCATACTGCGATTTATGTATATTAAAAAATGGTGTAAAATTTGAGATTGGTGAAATGATTGAAGTAAAATTACCAAAATGTGTTGTAGATAATGCAAAATTTTTGTTATACATAT
Organism: Salvia hispanica; assembly: GCF_023119035.1. Classification (NCBI taxonomy): domain Eukaryota; kingdom Viridiplantae; phylum Streptophyta; class Magnoliopsida; order Lamiales; family Lamiaceae; genus Salvia; species Salvia hispanica. The sequence goes on from NC_062967.1 coordinate 51,653,213, forward strand.
ACCCAAAAATGGTGTAAAATTTGAGTTTGGTTAAATGATTGAAGTAAAATTACGTTTTGGCGAGACAAATACTCAGAAACGTGTTTGAGTTTGGTGGAAATGGCGGTAGATGACCGAACAAGTCAATATATAATAGGTTGACTTCAAAAGCTACTGTAGTATTTTGCATGAACGTTGTATCTTTACTGTTGAAGAGCCTCCATTTTTCAAAATACACCACCTAAGAACACAATGGATATATCTTTTTGGTTCATGGAATAAACTATGCGCCAGTCTTCATTCTTCGAATTTACATATTGATAGAGTCCTGTTTCACAAATTACACACAGGTTGACGATGTTTATCGAATCAAATTTCAGAAAAATAGTTTACCTTCAAATAAGCGGACTCAGATGCTTTTGAGAGTTGACTCTTATTACTACTTAAGCTGGTTTCCTCTGTTCACATTTTTGAAGACAAACATTAACAAAGAGATCCCTTCATTAATCAACAATGGTGTTCAACTGTTCATAGTGGAAAGTGATAAGACTTAGTTTTATCTCTCGTTGTAACATTTTGTTTATTCTATTTGCAGCTGTCTCTATCGGCTTCAAAGCTTCTCGATCTCGATTTTACATCCAAGGTAAAAGAAGAGCTTAAGTAGGATCTTGGGACGTTTTATCTTGTTTTTTTTCTGTTGTAAAAGGTGTCTAATTATTCTGTGCCTTGGCCAATGTTTCTGTCTTTATTTTTGTGGGCCATATAGCTTATTTCTTTTCCCCGTTTTCCTCTTTTTTAAAAAGCATTGTCATTTACTTGCTGTTGACTTGTATTTTGTCTAGGTCAATGTTTTTGTCTTTATTTTTTGTGGACAAATAGCTTATATCCTTTTCCCTTTTTTTTAAAGTATAGAATTGGCATGCTGCATGCATGGATTCATTCCTTTGTCCATTCTGTTCTAGCAAGTCTTGATTTACTGTTCACTGACCATATTATTTGTACTGTAGTTGTTTATAAATAATTTAAGGTACATATATTTTTCTTTATTTCAGAGTGATCCTATGGCAGTGGTTTACATGAAGAGAAGGGACGGGAAGCTTGAAGAGATTGGCCGCACTGAAGTAATATTGAACAGTCTAGAACCGAGTTGGATTCAGAAGATAAATATTGCGTATCAGTTTGAAACTGTTCAAATGCTAACGTAAGTGAATCTTGTGTTGGAATCGTTTCCTTTGGGATATGTTTCTCGCCTTTTTTGTGCAAACCTAAACTAGTTGTATTGACCTGATATCACCTTTTCCAGATTTCGCGTGTATGATGTCGATTCTAAATATCACAATTTACCTGTGACGGTATGATGTATTTTCGGCTTGTCATTTTGCTGGACTTATGATCATACCAAGTCACTTAATGTCCAAAATAGTTAGGAATTTCCAAATAATTAAGTTAATTTTTTTTGTTAATTTTTCAGACACTGAAGTTGCAAGACCAAGATTTCCTTGGTGAAACTACTTGTGCTGTCTCTGAGGTGAGTTCTTTTCCTTTCTTCACTGTGTTGTTGGATTATGTTGTTCAATTGTGTATGTGGCACCTCTATGTGCCTTTTTCAGTTCTAGAGTTTCTGCACATTTCTAGGCAAGTCTAATCCACATTTCGCACGCATATTCTGCCTTATAACCGTCCATTTTGGAGTAATTTGAGGCATAATTCTGATAGTGTCAAATTTTCACTGTAGATTATTACTAAACGTGACCGGAGTTTGACCTTGAATCTGCGTAATACCAACGGAATTAGAGGTTCGGGAAATAAGGGGACATTAACTGTGCGTGCAGATGAAACTGTTGCTTCAAGGAATGCCATAGAGCTTAGATTCCGTTGTTCAGCGCTAGAAAACAAAGACACATTCTCCACAAGTGTAAGTATCTTCAGATCCACAGTTGTTGAGATGGTCAACTACCATTTCAAGTGTCTGGTTTCACTCATTTTTCTTATAAATTGATTTGCAGGATCCTTTCTTAAGAATCTCTAGAGCTTCTGAGAACGGAGGTTATATTCCTATTTGTAAGACTGAAGTCGTGAACAACAACTTGAATCCAACATGGAAACCTCTGTGCCTAACCATGCAACAATTTATGAGCAAGGTAGCTATTACTTGCAAGTGCATTTATGGGGAGAGGAAAATGTCCTATACCTGTGTATTCCATTGTGTATATGTTTCGATCTCTATAGTCATCTCTCCATAAGCATATGCAATATTTCAACCTTTTACTTTCATTCTATTTATCAAAACCAAGAATCAAAAAGTTTACAACTCCATAAGGTGTCGATTCCTATCCGACTCCTCGACTTTTATTCTGATTCGCTCTATGTATTGTATTCTGCAGGAGAACCCCTTGCTTATTGAGTGTTTTGATTTCAACACCAATGGAAATCATGTACTGATCGGGTACATATATCTCCATTCTTCTCGCCATTTGTGTATTGCATTTCCCGCCCTTTCCTGCACTTTTGTACTCCATTATGATAATGTACATCAACATTCTCCTCTGTCAACAGAAAAGTGCAGAAATCCGTTGCAGAAATTGAAGCCCTTCACCAAAGTAGAGCTTGTGCTAATCTCATCTCACCACCTTCTGCATTCAGGCACCATGAGAAGGTATTCAATCTCCCCAAATTTCTTTATCTGCTGTTGCAACTTGTTCTCAGTTCTAACATATGCTCATCCAGATTATGAAAAGTCAAATTTTTGTCGATGGATTTGTCGAGAAACAACTGTATAGCTTTATTGACTACATCTCCAGTGGATATGAACTCAATTTTATGGTTGCTGTTGACTTCACTGGTACACAACTTGATTCCCCATTACAAAACTCCACTCGTTCCCATGGTTCATAATGCAACCTGAATAATGCGTGTATGTATCTTCAGCTTCGAATGGAAATCCCACAACTCCGGGATCTCTGCATTACATTGATCATTCAGGTCGCCTCAATGCCTACCAGCAGGTAACACTGAATAACTATGGCAATTTTATAGACTATGATGATGGGTGATTTTCAAGAATCTAAAGAAATCTTAGCTAACTAATTCGTATAGCAGTTATCCGACCATGAGAAATAGTTCTTCACCTAGAATTCTCGATTGTAAACTCCATTAACTTCATTAGGCCGTATGCACAGAGAAGATCTATATATAAGTATGCATATACATGTGTCTTTGTATCTGTATTTGCTTGTTTAAATAAATACTCTGTGTGAATATCTGAATGATTGTGCTAAAAACACATTGCAGGCTATAATGGAGGTCGGGGAGGTGATACAGTTCTATGATTCAGACAGACGCTTTCCTGCTTGGGGATTTGGTGGGATAACACCCAATGGATCCGTATCTCACTGTTTTAACTTAAATGGAAGTCCAACTGATTTTGAGGTAAATTCAGTGTCTATTTAGTTGATTGATCAGAGATTCTCCTTATTAGTTCTGATCTGCCCTTTGAATGCAAAGGTATTGTATATCTACTGCAGAGAAACACATATACCATTCTGAACATCTGCAAAGTGTTGAATGTTCCGTTGTCTTATTTAATCGCTCCAGGTAGAAGGTGTCGAAGGTATTATGGCTGCTTACTCGGCCGCTCTACACAACGTCAGTCTCTCTGGACCTACGCTATTTGGCCGAGTTATAGACAAGGCTGCAGATATCGCTGGTCACTCTCTTTCTTGTAATCAAGCCAAGTATTACATTCTCTTGATTATAACAGTAAGCAACTGAGAAAAACCCTAATGTCCACTTGCCAAATTGTGCTTGTTATATTCTTCTTGGTAATAAGGCTTCAAAATGTGTAGGACGGCGTGGTATCTGACCTTAACGAAACCATAAATTCCGTGGTGAAGGCATCTGACTTGCCCCTCTCTATCCTCATCGTTGGAGTTGGAGACGCAGATTTCAAGAATATGGAAGTATGTTTCGAAACTCATCCTTACAATTAATGGGGGTTTCTTGTAGTATTATTAAGGATGCTTAAAATTTCCAAATTTCTTGCTTAAGATTCTTGATGCTGACAACGGACGGCGATTAGAGAGCACTAGCGGAAGGGTGGCAACGCGTGACATTGTTCAGTTCGTTCCAATGCGCGAAGTGCATGGTGAGTGTGTGTTAAATTCTAGAAAGATGTAACATGGAAACGTATGGAGTCGATTTTGTTAACCCGTGGTTGGTTTCGTGCAGCGGGGCAAATATCCGTGGTTCAGTCTCTTCTCGAAGAACTGCCGTCACAGTTTCTGAGTTACATGCGTTGTAGAGATTTCAAGCCCCTCAATGTTCCTCAGTTTTAGATCAAATTCGAAACCAAGCTAGTCTACATCACTTTGCACTTCACAATTTTATTGTTGAAATGGAGTTGCTGTAGTTAATATGGAGTAACTATATTTTCATTTATATTTTCAAAGAGTGATATTATCTCAAGACGATCAAGTTGCATGAGAAAGGAATAAGGAATCTTGCTAATGGTAGATGCTTCACACTTTTCCTTTACACCCTTCATTCTAGATAGTGCTAATACTTTTTGTTTTCAGAAAGCTTGAGGCATTTTATCCCAATCATACCCCATATTCACCTAACGTGATGTCGTCAAAAGAGGGAAAAGTAAATGAAAATTAAATACTCCTTCTATACTCTAATACTCAAATCCATCCGATAAAAAATGGACATTTAAGACAGCACGAGGATTGGTAAAATAAAGGAGATAGAAAGAAAATATAATTATAGTACTCTCTTCGTTGAAAAAAAAATATTTTTATTTGTGAACGGCATAAGTTTTAATTAGAATTTTAAATATTTTTATTTGTGAACCGCACAAGTTTTAATTAGAATTTTAAAATAAGTTAGAGAGAAAAAGAAAAAATAGATAAAGTAATAGAGATATGAAGAAAAAGTAAATAAAGTATAAGAGAGATTAGAAAAAAATGGATAAAGTATGAGAGGAGAAAAGGTGAGTAAAATACTCCATGAAATAGAAACTTTCTATTTTTAGAAATTGAATTATTTTCTGTGGATATCTAAAAATGACAAAATAAGACTATTTTTCATGGAATGAGACTATCTTATTAGAGACAGAGAAATTATTCAAAATAGAAAATGATATTTTTATGAGACCATCCAAAATGAAAAATATCCTTTTTTTTCGGGATGGAGAAAATAAAAATTTTAAAAATCAAGATAGAATAAATAAAATTGGATGATAAACCTCAAAATCAGGAATATTCTGGTGGCCGGTGGGCAACACGATTGGATTATTTTCTTTGAAAACCACATTAAAACCTTTTCTCGAGATAATATTTTCATAAAATATTGGCCGTGGGATCTTATGGGAATCTAACATCTACGGCTCAGATAAACCTGCATTGTATATTTCTTGAAATAGTGCCACGTGGCCCCCAGTTACCTTTCCTTCTGTTGCCTATGTAATAATACCCCCGCAAACTCAGTGCATTAACACCAGTTGGGAAATCTTGTTAGCTTGCCACATTCTCAAACTGTAAGTCCTTGTTTTTCTTTGTTTGTTTTGAAGTAGATTAGTATAATTCTTGAAAAGCATTATGCGCTTGCTCTTGCTTTTGAGCAAGTGGGCTGCCTGCTTAGTGAAATTGCTTTCATGGGTATGCAGAGCTTCCATTGTCTTTGTTTGATTTGGCCTTTGAGTTGTGAGGTTTTCTAATGTTAAAGATGTGATTTTTATCTTCTTAGAACTATTCTGAGGTGACAATCTGTGTTTGCTTGAACTTGATTTTTTTTTTTTTTTTTTGGTTTATTTTCCTTCAATTCTTCGTTGCTGGCCTCTTATTACTTGATAGTCTGTTCTCAAATTGGGTTGTGGGAATTGAAGTTTGAGGCTTTGTTTTCTTGATATTGATTTGAGGGTGATAATAAATACAAGTAGCTGTTTCAAGTAATACTAGGATTACTAAGAAGTTCAAATTAAACACAATTATGATCATGAGAGGAAGGGAATGAAAATAGCTGAGTTTTGTTTTTGTAGAATATGGCTGACAAGAGTGGTCCGGGGGCTCGTCGCGTTGCTCTCAATGAGAGGATTCTTTCCTCTATGTCAAGGAGATCAGTTGCTGCTCATCCTTGGCATGATTTGGAAATTGGTTTGAGATTTCATAAGCTTCATCAGTTATTGTCGTTCGTTTTCATAGAGCTAGTCTCAGTATCATTTTTGAAAAAACGGATGATGCTTATGCTGTTTAAGAAAGCATATTCAATGCTTCTTGTTCTATACTTTTCCCGTCCTCTCCACTGTTAATTTCATGTGTTTTTGATACTTGGTTTGATGTATATGCAGGGCCAGGAGCACCAGCAGTATTCAATTGTGTGAGTGGTTTCTTCTAATTGCATATACACCTCTTGTATTTCGTGACTGCCCCGAAAAAGAGACTTCCTTTTAGGAAATGCACCAAATTCTGTTGTTATGCTTCTTCACTCTTTTCCCATTCTGAAAAAATATTTTCAGAATAAGATAGCTCACTCTTTTTTATTTTCACTCATTATCCCAGTCACCTACTATAGTTTTCCATTGGTTATATTTTGTTCATAACTTATTGAAGGCTTTTTATGTTAGTTCTACTTTGATTAAGTTGAATATCTAATCAATTAGAACAACTTGGCAGGTGATTGAAATTGGAAAAGGTAGCAAAGTAAAATATGAGCTTGACAAAACCAGTGGCCTTATCAAAGTGAGAATTTCCTTCCATTTCCTAATTTATAGCTTGTTAAGATACCATAGGTAGTGATCCATGTATTCATGGCTTTTCATGTGTTTCTCGAATGTGAAAAACTCTTCACTTTTTAATTGTGTTGTTCGATTTACATCTCCAGAATTATAGTTAATGATAATTTTGTACTTAATCATAATCTGCTGCTAGTTTCCTTCTGGTTTCAATTTGCTCATTAAAGCTCTCTTCATCTGGTATTGATTTATACATTCCTTTAAACGACTCTTACTTTATATTTTTATCGAAAACATCATCAAACAGAAGTAGGAAATGCACTACGTCCACTCCCGTTGCTTCTTGAACACAGTCAAGTTTTGCCCTTTGCTGAACTTAGGAAACAACTCATGAATTTTGACAGGTCGATAGAGTTCTTTACTCATCCGTTGTATATCCACACAACTATGGCTTTGTCCCACGAACCCTTTGTGAAGACAACGACCCCATCGATGTTTTGGTGCTGATGCAGGTTCGTTCGAACTTTATTCTTTGCTATTGTGAATGTGCAAGCTAGTTGTGATACTTGTTTCTTTCCTGCCTGCACAGGAGCCTGTTCTTCCTGGTACTTACCTCCGTGCTCGTGCCATTGGATTGATGCCTATGATAGATCAGGTAAGAAGAGTTAAGAGTTGCTCTCTCTTTAAGTAGCGGAAGGTTCAGCAAACTCCTCATGTCTGAAGAATCATCCCACAGGGCGAGAGGGACGACAAAATCATTGCAGTATGTGCGGACGACCCTGAGTTCCGGCATTATCAGGACATCAACGAGCTCCCCCCTCACCGTCTAGCTGAAATACGGCGCTTCTTCGAGGACTGTATCCTTTATCCTTTTCCCGAAAGTAGTAAGTGGTGAAACAAGTTAATTAGGATTTGTTTCCTTGAGCTGGTATTGAAACAGATAAAAAGAATGAGAACAAGTCAGTTGCAGTGGAAGACTTCCTCCCTGCTGAAACAGCAATTGATGCTATCAAATACTCAATGTGAGTAATAGTACTTTATTAAATTGTGGAATGAATCATCTCGAAAAATAAAGAATGTTAACTTAATTAAGTGTGTGTTTCAGGGATCTTTATGCCTCCTACATCGTGGAGAACTTGAGGCAGTGATTGGCTTAAATCGCCCAACTCTTTTAATTTTATATGATTATAGTATCATGTAATCTAATTGTTGAACTTAATTATGCTTCATGCAAGGAGAAAACTATTTGTATTCCATCCCTTTTCTAAATAAAGTCAACAGCTACACTTTCTCTAACAATAATGCTGCACTCCACTTTTTGTTTCACGTCTGTATAATGTATCCAACTATATAGTCAAAGCATGAATAAAGAACCTCAAATTCTATTTAATTTGTCAATTCAGTTACTCCCTCTGTTCCATAAATTTTATTACATATTGACTGAATACGGATTTTGAAAAATATAATAGAAAGTGAGTTCCATAAATATTATTACATATTTAAGAAGATTCTTCTCTATTTTTCGAATTTTCATTATATATAAAAATAAAATGGAACTGCATAACTACTGCTCGAGGAAGAAGATTTAACTGGAAAGAACACTAAAATTCTGAAATTATGTTACTAGTAAGTACTCCCTCGGTCAATGAGTTGACTTATTTCTCTTTTTAATTTGTTTCAACCAAAATACTTCCCTAGTCCCCGATTAAGAGTTGCACTTTGACTAATCACGAGTTTTAAGAATGTAAAGAAAATATATTCTAATTAAACAAATTAAAAGAACAATAAGAATAGGAATGAGTAAACTCGGAAGTGCACTCAGCTGAACTCACTGGGCCATTTTCATTTATTCAGTGTAATCAAACTTCATTTCTTCTCTGCAATTCGCCCCAATCTCACAACCCTAGACCGCAAACACCCAATTCCGTGAAGAAATCAACAAGAGGATGGGCACTATGGGAAGAGCTTTCTACACCGTCGGATTCTGGATTAGGGAAACCGGCCAAGCCCTCGATCGCCTCGGCTCCCGCCTCCAGGGAAACTACCTTTTCCAAGAACAATGTAATCATGCAATCTCCCTTTTTTGCTTTACCTACTAGATCTTTTTTTAGCTCTCTGGTACCTGCATTTCTTTATTTTATCTAGTTTACGCTGTAATTTGAGGTCGGGGTTTTGAAGACTCGGTTTTTAATTTGTGAATCGAGCTGGGCGCTGCGCTGTATGTTTTCGTGAGGTTACGATTGAGCTGTGTGAGAGAAACATGTGATCTAGGGAAAGATTGGGTCTAAATGATGGAATGGAGTGCGACATTTCTATTCCCCCTTTCTTTCTCTTCCCATTTCCAGGTTTAATTTATAAGATGGGGTTTTGGAGGAGGGACTTAGCCATACCTTATCTTTGTAATTGCTAGTTTAATGGGCATTTACTCTGTGTATATTTCTTGTATCTTTAGCTCCCCATCTTGCCAACCATTTGGTGGTGTTGAATCAGTATTATTTCATCTGATACTGAATTCTAACAGACCAGCCACTTTTTCTCTTACTTATTGAAATGTGCTGACCTTTTGGAGGAGATGGATGGAAAGGATGTTGACGCAGGTGTGGCATGGATGGTGGAACCACAACTATAGTTTCTTTTTCAATTTCTTTTGTGTCTCAATGGAGGGAATGTCATGGCAATTTTATCATAAAATCCACAATGTATATTGTTTTCTCTGTACACATGTATGGATAATTGGATGGAGATTTATAACATTTGTGTCTGTTCTTTTTGTTTTGTGGAGTATATCTTATTTGTACATTCTTCGGATATATTTGACACAACAATTTATTTCCAGTGTCAAGGCATAGAACACTCATGAACTTATTTGACAAAGCCCCCTCGGTTGCTAAGAATGCCTTTGTGGCCCCTAATGCGTCACTGACTGGAGAGGTTTATGTTGGACCAAGCTCCTCCATTTGGTATGGATGTGTTGTCAGAGGTATGATCTTCGCTGAATTAAATATAGTTTCTTTTCTTGCTATGTTATACTTGAATTTGATTTATATCCCGATATATAAATTAATACTATTAATTTTGTGCTCTAGAAAATGTCTTTTGGTCTGCAACTAAACTCTTCTAAGTAGCTTAACTTATAACAAGAGAATTTAACCAGTATTTAGTCATGTAAAGTAGCATATTTTACATTTACTGTAGAGTGTGCATGATTTAGTCATGTATGTAAAATCTACCTCCATCCCATCATAAGCGAGCCACTTCATTTTTGCACTCATTTTGGAAAAATAATGCTATAAAATAGTTAAAAGTAGAGATAATGTAAAGTAAGAGAGCGAATAATGTAGATAAGACTCTTCTCTACATTATTCTCTCTTACTTTACATTTTCTCTACTCTAACTATTTTATATAATTTTTTTAAAACGAGTGCAAAAAAGAATCACATTGCTTATGGTGGGACGGATGGAGTAGCATATTTTGCATTTACTGTAGAGTGTTCTTCATGCAGAGTCATCCATGCTGTCTTTCATAGTCTCATTAGACACTGTTTTTTATTGATGTCTTAGCTATTGGTGTAATGTGTATGCACTGATACCTGAGCTATTCCAGACCCAACTATAACCATCATTGTGAGATGAAGGTCTCTATACAATCCATCTGATGGACCATTGCTCTATATTTCATTATGATGTATCTGAATTGCTTATGGTTCCTTTTCAAATGTAGTTTTTTATAATGATGGTCTTAGTTATCCTTTTGTACCATTTTGATTTTCGAGGTTTGCATCACCTCTTTTTTAGTAATATTCTGTTCATGGAGATGGATTGACATTGTCCAAAATTAAAAGTAAACAATTAAAGTTTCTTTGACATTTCATTTGATTTCAGCAAGCTTCTTATATGTGTTTTGGTTGTTTATGTCATCACTACTGGCTCAATCCTAGTCTTTAGGCATGGTTTTCTTGTGTGATAGTAGTATTTTTTTCAAGTTGAAATGGTGTCTGTGCAGGTGATGTGAACAGCGTTAGTATAGGAGCTGGAACCAACATACAGGATAACTCTCTTATTCACGTAGCTAAATCCAATATTGCTGGGAAAGTCTTACCCGTCCATATTGGTGACAATGTCACTGTTGGTTAGTATCATCAGATGACATTCTCAGATAATATTTCCTGCTCGGAATTTCTTGATCCCGAGTATTAATTTTCACATTGGACTCTATAGGGCATAGTGCTGTCTTGCACAGCTGTACTGTAGAGGATGAAGCATTTATTGGTATGGGTGCAACATTGCTTGACGGGGTGGTTGTTGAGAAACATGCAATGGTTGCTGCTGGAGCTCTTGTCAGACAGAATACAAGAATACCCTCTGGAGAGGTTAGTAAGACACATTGATGAGTTGTCTATTATCTTGCGTTGTGAAGTTTTATATGCATAGAAGTGCCACTAGCTGTGTGAAGCGCTATCATTCTGGAACCCATCTTAAGATTCTTGACATATCTAAATAGCTACTTAACCATCCTCATTCCGACCTTCAACATCTTTTCATGTTGGCTTCAAATCAGTGACTTAAATATCTAATTAGGGATTCAGTTCATCTAACAATACAATATGGACCAATAAACTAAGAGAAAGAGGCCTTTATAAGGTGGCAATTGAAGGGTCTTTTCTGAATTTGTGATTTTTCAATACCAGATATGGGGAGGGAATCCAGCCAAATTCCTGAGGAATCTCAAAGATGATGAAATCGCTTTCATATCTCAGTCTGCTACCAATTATGCAAACCTAGCGGAAGCTCATGCTGCTGAAAATGCCAAGGACTTTGACAAGTCAGAGCTTGAGAAGGTTCTTCAGAAGAAATTCACTGGGCAGGATGGAGAATATGACTTAAAATCGGGTGTTGTTGGTTAGGTGTCACCATAACTTCAGCACAATGAATCTTAAGACTTAAGAGTTTCCTAATATGGAACATGTACCAGCTTTGTTTTTTTTTTTTTTTTTTTCCTTTTTCTGTTTCCTATGGATTTCAAAAAGACGCCTGAGGTTTGCAATCGCTTCCAATAAATTCTGGGGCCAGGCTGAAATTTCAAAGGATCAATCCTGGTAGAAAGTAATTCTTATGCACGCCCTCTTCATCTTCCATTGATGAAACACTTAGATATTACTTGTTCCTTTCATGATTATCTGTTTCTGACTTTATTAGATACCCTTTCTTTTGATATATCTCGGGGAAGGCTTCAGGAAGCTGAGTTGTCATGTCTACGAATTTGATATTGAGCTACAAGGAAATTCATACTTAGCAAGAGTAAGCTATGAAATTACTGTATTCTTTCACCAATAATGGGAGGCATAGTTCTGTTGTTTTTTGTTGAAATCTTGAAAAATTTGGCACTGTGGTAGCATTTTCTTAGCACAAATATGCATCAAACTTGTGCCCACTTCTGGTCTATTCATTTCTCTCAACTCTTAAATCTTCATATATCACAAAAAGAGCTGGTCTATCTTAAAAGTGGCATTAATTGAATTACATAATTGCTGTGATTTTCTAATTGGAGTTGATATTACACTGGAACTAACACCATCTTGACATTTGGTACTCACTGATATTGAAAGCTCAAGTGGCCTAAAAGATAACATTATCACACTGCAAGATAGACTTATTTAACTCTTGTAGAATGGTGTTGGGAATGTGAGTGAGATTCAACAGAACAACAGCAAACTTATTTGGAAACAGTAGACCAACAAATCTTCAGAATGTTGTGCACATGCTAAATTCATTCACATTTTCCGTTCTCACCCGCTTCCATCTGTTTTTCCTTAGTTACAGAATGCAAATCATTTTCTTGATTGTCAATGGTAGTATGCTTTTTCTGGGAATCCAAAGTGGATTCTTTGTTTTCTCTATTGCTGTGGGTCTGAGTGGAAAACGGCAGCAATCCCTTCTCTCTGCAGCTGTCAATGGCTCCTCTAAACATTTCCTCTAATGTGTACTTGAACGAGAACCCCATTCCTTCCAGTTTCTTGGAGGAGAATCTCACCACAGGTATGTTCTTGTCAATGCCATCAAACCTGTCCATGAAAATATAACTTTTCTGTTCTTTTCTAGTTAGTCGTAAAATTTAGGGGTCGGCCAAATCTGTGACTAGGCTTACTCAGTCGGGATGCTGTATTCAGGCCATTTTTCTCTGATCAAATTTGCTATGTCGTAGATAGTTGCCTCATGTGAGGAACACATGTATCTTCCCTCAGCTTTAGGGTGCTCGAACAAGAATATATGAGCCTCGCATAGATCATCTACATGGACAAACTGTCCTTGCTTTATGATGGAGTAGTGAGCTTCATCCCCTAGTTAAAATTGAGGAAACATTAGTTGAAAATGGACTTCACTCTAGACAGGCACCAGATACATGAAATTCACCTGTAATAGGGGAGAGGGCTGTGAGTAAGCTTGGTGGGAATGTAGGCATGAAGAAGGGTCCAACCACCACTGGTGGTATGATGCTGATGAAGTTTATGTTACTCTCTTTAGCTGCTTCCATGGCTGCTTTCTCAGCCAAGATTTTAGACACAAAGTACATCTGCAGTAAAGAAAATAATCATTTAATAGTTCCCACCAACAGCTGATAAAAAAGAGAGGAAAAGAAAAACAACCCATCCAGTCATTTTCTTGGAGTATATGAATTCCAGATCACTCCAATTTGTTTCATCATAGGCTGGTTTCTGATGCTCTTCAACATCCACTGTCCCAGCTGAGTTTGTGAGTATTACTTTCTTGACAGTTTTGGCCTTGGCACATGACCTCATTATGCTCAGCATCCCATCAATTGTAGGCTTGATTACTTCATTCTGTTACACCATCCATCATTTCAATGTCCATACTAATCTATAGACATAGAAATGAATCTTTCTTTCATCAGCCTTACCTCGGGATCGTCAGACTCGAAATCCATGGGAGTGGCCATGTGAAACACCCCTTCACAGCCTTGGACTGCCTCATCATAGCTTCCTTCTATATTCAGGTCTGCTTTCCACAGTGTCAAATTGGTATCTGCTCTTGCCAATTCTAGCAGGGGCTTTACCTTCTTCATGTTTCCTGCACAATTATATTGTTACTCAGTCAAAACTGTATAGTGACCTTTCGGTTTGCAATATTATATCTCATGATTAAATATGTATTGTGTTTGGTTCATCAGAGAATCTCACAACTTAATCTTAGATTATATCTTCGCATTATTTTATCTAGGAAATCGAGCACAACCATAGTATATACTTAATGTGATGACTAGCTATACCTGGATCACGGACGGTTGCGCGAACAATGTAGCCACGTTCCAGGAGTCTCATGACAATCCACGAGCCGATGAAGCCGGACGCACCGGTCACACATACCGTGGTGGATTTAGGGGCCGTTGGCGTGGTGGTTTCAAGTGGCATTTTTTAGAATATGGTTTCCATTGGATGTTCTTTAACTACTTATAAAAGTCCTTGAGAACCAATCCACATAGTTGGTTGTACAACCACGTGACATTACTCACCATTCATTCTCCCAATTTGGCTAGTTTTGTTGGTTAAACTTTAGTAGTAGTATCTAACAATTAAAGACTAATTTTGCCATTATAGGTCGCTCCCCAAAGTTAGATTAAGTCCGGAATTCTTTTAACTAATTTCACTATCTTTTCCCTCTCTCTTATTTTTTATAATCTATTTCTTATTTTACCAATTGCATATTAAAACTCGTGTCATATACAAATTTGTCTATTTTTTTTACAACCTAGCAAATATCTTTTTTTTTTTCATTTTCTTTTCACGAGAACCGAATATATTAGGAACTTGTCACATTTCGCATGATTTCCTCTTTTGAGCATGTCTTAAGTTCTTTGTGATTCAAATTATGCCTAAAATTCTCATATAAAGACTAAAGAGTCAACATGTTGGTCCATGTAATGGTATGGTCCAATGTTTTGAATATCAGATCAAATTAAGGAAGTTAACAGTTCATGGATTAAGTCTAAATATTGAAACAATTGAAATACTGCAGGATAGAATATAATTAAATAATCATCACTGTCACTCTTATTGTTTTCAACTTGAAGATTAATGAAACACAAATCATCATTGATACTAGTATTAGATTAATTTAAATTAAGAATTTTGTTCGCAATCTATACTCAAACATATTTTTGGGGTTCATGCCGATCGAATTCCAAATGTTCAATGGTTTTTAATTTATATGTGAATCATCGAATCGATCGATGTGGTCCATTTTTTAAAACGGTAGTATGAACTCTTCAAGAGAATGGCACACCACCAATAAGTCAACAAATGAAACCTCATCTACCAAATTAATCATGTTCACAACTCCTTTTTATTATTCATTTTTATTTGTATTAGTCACGATGATTGTACACCATCCCTATTCAATCACATTTATTAACAATTCTTAATTAATTATAAACTCAGCACGACCTGCTG